>NC_092212.1:48082016-48103580 GCF_043381705.1 Parasteatoda tepidariorum | reverse complement strand
TGGATATTTGGATAAGTAACAGACGTGTTAGTAACAGACGTGTAAGACAGATAGCGGTGGCTGTGTGGGTTCTTCCACTAACTTCCAAATTTTTGACCCTGGGATATTAGAATACTATATTAGAATACTATATATATTTGGATATTTACACATAGATGGACAATAGATTAAGATGGCTTGGCGATATCTGGAGAGGTCTAGAAAACAATGCAGTACGAATTGCCACCCTTAAAAATCCTTCTGGATCTCGAGCCAGAGGAAGACCTCCAACTAGATGGCTGGATGACACTACTAAAGATCTCAAAGTAATAAAGATTAACAATTGGAAAAAGGTAGCCATGGATAGGAGGCGTTGGAGGCTACGCGTGGTTGAGGTAGCCAAGGCCTGTAAGGGGCTGTCGTGCTGACGAAGAAGAGGAAGAAGACACATAGATGGAAGCACCATAAGGCTGATATGCTGTCTCTAATCTCTATCTTTGTCATTGTCTTGAAACCATGCTAGTTGTAATTCTTTAAAAAAAAAAGCTTAAAACTTTGTATTCATGGTTTTATAACCATACTAGTTGTTAGTGATTTTAAACCCACAAAGGCAAAATAATTGTTCTTTACCATAAACACTACGGTTATTTAGATGGGCAGACTGCTGCCATTTATTTTAATGGTAGTTCAAACAGTGTAAAAAATTTCGAAACGTATTACATTATAAAGTACAGGCACTTTAGGTTCATCATCCGTAAATTATTATGCCGTACGTTTTACAGTAATATTTATTTAATTTGAGTGATTCAGTGATTTTATGATAATTATTACTCTAAAAATTATTCTGTAGCAGATTTTTTGCTTCTTAACATATTCCGATAAAAATGGATTTTACCGTATATAGTACCAGTACCCTCAGTGTCCGTAATTTTTACCGTAATTTGGTCCTGAATTTTTTTACAATACACTCAGTCAAAAAAAAAACTAATTTTCAAAAACTTTAATTTACTGAAGTTATTTCAAAACTGATTTAAACCAAAACAAGTAATTAGTTTCCATACAAAATTATTTGTAATTCCTATGTATTTGTTTTGAGAATTAAATGAAATCATTTTATTATTTTAGCAAATGAAATTGTTCATAAAAACAGCATTGAACAAAGGAAAAACAGATATTAAAAAATATGATTTTTACCCTGCTATATAAATTTTAACAACTATTGTTTAACTTATAATTGTAAATTTCATTTCAAATGTAAATTGTAATTTTCATTTCATGCGTAAATTGATATTATCATTTCTTGTATAAAAAAAATAAATTTCATTTCTATCATTTCATGCGTAGCAATTGTGTCGAAACAATAAAATTTTTGGTCTACATTTTTTATCAATTAGATTTTTTTTAAATCTCTTATATTGCAAATTGCTTCAACTACTGCCTAGAACTATAGTTGAAAATGTAGGGTAGACATAAGCATGATTTATTATTATTTTCTTTGATTGTTTAACGCTTTCGACTCAGAGAGTGGCAATGCAATAATACNTTCATATTATACCCAATTGTGTCGAAACGATACAATTTTTGGTCTACATTTTTTATCAATTAGATTTTTTTTTAAATCTCTTATATTGCAAATTGCTTCAACTACTGCCTGGAACTATAGTTGAAAATGTAGGGTAGACATAAGCATGATTTATTATTATTTTCTTTGATTGTTTAACGCTTTCGACTCAGAGAGTGGCAATGCAATAATACAATAATAGAATTAAGATTATTTAAAAAAACGCCTTTTTTTGTTGTAAAATTGTAAAAACTAAATCAATAAACGGAATAAAAATTATATTCCATTTATTGATAATAAGCAAGTTGTAAATATATAAATGTAAGTTATTTTATTAAATTGTCATAAGAAGTTATATTATAAGAAGTTATCTGTATAGTTCTCTTCAAAAGCCTTCACATAAGATCACGACAATTTTATGACCTGTAAAATTCTGCCTAGAGATGATGGCAATAAGGAAAAACACACGGATAGATTACAGGATTTACACAAAGTAAGTGTAAAAGTTCCTCCATTTTGGAAAAATAAACCGGAAATATGGTCCTATCAAGTTGAAGTGCATTTTAAAATAAGTAGTATAACATCAGAAGTAACAAAGTTGAATTATCTCGTATCACGATTGGAACCAAAATACGTAGAAAATATCTGGGAAATGTAATAAAGTAATGAAGTAATAAAGTAATGAAGTAATGAAAGTAAAACAGAATATACGGACTCCAAAGATAGGCTTCTAAACCTATTTAAAGAAAGTGAAAATGTTAAAATGCTCAGATTAATTACCGGAATTGAACTTGGCGATATGAAACCAAGCTGGCTTGAAAGACAAAATAGATAGAACATGGCAAGTATTTAAAATTGAATTATTTTTATTGAATACCTTTTGATATGCAACCGCTATATTTTGTTTAGAACATTAATGATTAGACATGTTACCATAAAAGGTGATTGCTTGCATGTTAATGCATAAATAATGTAATTGTGATTGGTCTCATTCTTCTTCATCAAGCACCTGGAACAGGAAATGCAGTTCATTTCAAAAACAGTCAGGTTAATTTTTTAATATATATTTTTGGACGTTCGGAACAGCGCATGTTAAGTTACAACTATTGCACAAATATTTTAAAGCATCTTTCTACATTAAAATAATTATTTCCTTATTGTTATGCAGTATTGCAATTTTTTATAATTAAATTAATGATATCATATTTGTAATCATGTTTGAATTGTTTAAGAAACTTTTTTTGTGTGTGCGCGTTGGTTTGAAATAAATGAGATTAAAAAGATATTATTTAGAGTAAAATTATATATGCAAATTGCAATTAAATTGTATTGTTATTAAATTGTATTGTAATTAAATTGTTTTGATTTAAAAAACGAATTCTTAGACATATGGTAAAAGTAAATTAAAAATTTAATACAGTTATCAAAGCAAAAACTGGTGATTTTAAAAATTAGTTAAGACAAATTTAATATCAATTTTATTAAATGTCATAAAAATCAATTAAAATTTAATTTTGCTTTAAAAACCAAAGAATTTCAAATTATTAAATTTCAAAATCAGTTATAAAGTTCATCATTAGCAGTCACTTCAGTAAAAGAACATCTATAACACAATATTGTAAAATAACTATCACTTGTATCAACAATTCTGTTTGAGGAAAAAATTTACAATTCAAATACTTCGGTTAGAATGGTCTGATAAGCTTAAGAAATCATTGTGTTAAATTGAATATCAGCAAATGACGTCATCGTAGGTAAATCATGGCATTTGTCGATTCAGAAACCAATCAGGTTTGACACAAACGGGCGACATTGGTTACAAGTAATTAATTAAATCAGATTTAAAAACATTAGTTAGTGATAATCGCTTCACTTCTTTACGAGTAGTAAAAACCCAATTATATTTATTCTATAGCGCCATCTAACTAATTAGGAAATGAATGAAAAATACATTTTCTAATTCATTTTATTCTTAGCAAACCGCATACTATATCCTCAAACAGTTAAACTGTAAAAAATATCGGTTATATACTAGCATCCTGAGAGCAGTATCCTTAAAATTAATTTTAGCGTAAAATCCATTTTTACCCTAAAATATTATGCCGTATCTTTTACAACAATGTTTATTGGGTTTATTTAATTATACTAGTGGGCTGCGCCCCCTGCTCGCTAACGCTCGAAAAACCCCGACAATTGCTACGCAATCTCATATGGTTTGCTTCGCAAACCTAGCTCCCTTCGCTCGCTACTGACTTAGGTACATTGCAAATATACAAAATTCTAAGAATTCAAAACAATCATTCAAATCCATGTAACAACATTTTTTAAAAAAATTACATCTTTTTACTAAATGCTAAGTTATTAAAATAAATTTGAATTCAAATAAATGACATGTAATTCGTTAAACCTATTAGAAATGTGCTATAGTATAAAATCTTTAAGGCGTAACAGCACGACTGAGACTCATGTATAAAATCTTGAAGCGCAACAGCACGATTAAGACTCATTTTTCAATGAATAACTAATAACAATAATAAAACAAATAAATTCGTGAAATAAATCAAAAATCGTCAAATAAATTCGTAATATATAAATTCGTGAAAAAAGAGCTTTCGACAAAATACTAAAATATAGATCTATCGACAAAGACTACTCACTTCTGTCCAGGTTAAGGTTATTTCAGTTTCCGTTTTTAAAAGCGCTATATGTTGAGCCACCTCAACTAGATTTGGCATGTGACATTTTTAGCGGCAATCATTGGTCGATTTTCCATCGTTGACATTCGGGGAGTTGTAATGAGGCTTTTTTTGACGCCGTGTAAGAGAAATATATATAGAGATTGATTCGGTGATTGTACATTAAATAATACTATAAAGATTACGGTATATCAGCTATTTTATTCCGTAAAATAGATTTTACGGCGCATTGAACTTTACCGTACAATAAGTGTTAAGGCGAAAATAGATTTTAAGGTACTGGCTCCCAGACTTCCCGTACTTTATGCCGTAATTTGTTCCAGATTTTTTTTCAGTCTATGGGATACCCGTTATATGCAATTAATACGCAGTAAACAATGGAAATTGCAGTGAATGAAACTTTTTTAATGAACATTGTGAAGGGATATTTGTTTTTTAAAATATTAGCAGATGAAGAACACCTAGACGAAAAGCGCAAGTAGCAATATTTTAAAACTGTTCAGCATTACAAACAACGTTAAAGTAACATTACATACACAATTCAGACAATAGTTGTTTTTGTGCAACATGATATTGATGATGGTAATTATTTAATAAAAACACCTATCTTTTTTTAAGATTGTTTTTCTTTCTTTCTCGAACTGTTTTGTTTATGATTTATTCAATAAGCTTATATTTTAGAAAAAAAATAATACTTTTCTTACTTATCTTGTTGTCGTATATTAACATATTTAAGCATTGTTGTCCATACGAATTAAATTAATTTTTATGTTGAACTTGGTATTTTTTTATGAAAAATCTTTCAAAATCTTTTTCATAAGCAAAAATAACGCATTAAATAAAATCTAATATTCCTACTGTTAGAAAGAGCATGAAAATTTATGTAGGATTAAGAGCTTTTATTTTCCTTAACAAAAATTAAATAAAATAAAAATTCCACAAAAATTAAACAAAGGACTGAAAAACAAATATATTTCCTAAAATATCCATAAAATATTTTTTTTTCATTTCCTCTCTTTGTTTTGAATAATTTAATAAAAATTAAAACTTTTAATTTTTGAAAAAAATGCACTGAAGAAGGAACACAAGAAGCACAAGTTAAATTAATGATGTGAATATTAAAAAAAAACATCATAGGAATTTTGTAAATTATTATTTTTATTTCATATTTAGTTAATTAGGAAACTTAATTTAAAGTTTAAATAATCCATTAATCCGATTATAATTTTTTAAAACTTTCAATAAGAAGGCAAAATTAATTATGAATTTTTTTTGGTAAGTCGATGATGAAACGCAATATCATATTTTTAAAGTTAATTTGCATGTTAAAAAAAGTACCATTAATTTTATTTATCAAGGTCTTATCAGAATATTTAGTTACAACTTTCACTAAAACAAGATATTCTGGGCTCCTTTTTCGAAGAAAGATAAAAAAATTATCAAAATTATTGAACAATACTTTTTTTTTTAAAAAATATATTCTTTTTACAGTTAATACCTTTATTATTTTTGCTTTAATGTAAAATTTTTGAAATGATGAATAGGCTTAAATGTATTTTACGAGTTTAAAAGTTAAAAAAATCTCTGAAATAAGTCATTTATTGCCATTATATATCACAAGATTACTGCCATTATAAAAGTATTATACTTAACTAGTTTAAAGATACCAAAATTTTTGCTACAAGTAAAAATAACATCATGATTGAAATTATTGTGTGCATTATTTACACGGATCAAAACTGTAAACTATGTTAATTTTATTTTTTACCATTGTTTAATTGTTAATCAACAACACACATTAATAAAAGTTTTCGATTTACCTACATGGTTTTGTAACATCAAAACTCAGAAAATAAGTAAATTAGCAAATTAAAAGTTTTATTAAGTCTGGATTTAGCGCAGAGTATTTAAATGGAATTTAATCACTCTAAAGTTACACAAACATTTTTTCTCCATGTTTAACTTCACCAGTTTAAAATATAGTGTGAAATTAAAGTAGATGAAATACTCGCTGATATGAGGAGTTTAGTTTTAAGTCCCAGATATCTCTTGGTTTTAAGGATATTTTGCTTTATTTTCATTTATATTAGGTAATTTCTTTTCCATATAGATCTTAACTTTATTTGCATAGAAGAATAAAATGTTATGTGATATTTATATATTGTTAGGAGATTTATTTTTACACTTTCATTCAAATTTTGCTTGCTATTTTAATAATGATAAATATTTTACTGCATTTTCATTCAAAATTTAATATTATACTTAAAAGCCTGTTTAAAAAAAATCATGCGAATTAGGTAAGGTTAGAAACTTTACCTTTTTGATTTTGGAGAAATTTTCAGGATATGCAATTTTAGTCAAAAGCTATTTGACTCAAAAAAATTTTTTCGCAGAAAAATTTTTTCTCAATGTTTTGTGGGTCAAATTTGAAGGTTCAATAAAAGTTTAAGACACATCAACTTAACCATGGGCAATACTTTTTATGAAATAAATAAGCTCCGACACTGACCACTATTTTATGTTCTACTATTTTCAGTTTAACTATTAAGTCATAAATAATTCCAGTAGACCTTCGCATCGGCGGTCAAAAGTCATTCAAAAATCTCCCATATTTCTATTTTCTAAAATTTTAACCATCAAAATTTTAATTGAGACAAAAGGAAATCAAAAATGTATATATATCTGTAAATACATACTACTTTATATTCGGTGAGTAATGCATACATTTGTCGGGCAATTCATTCATTTGGAGTGTAATTCATACATTTGACAATGCGCATCTAAATAAGCGGAGCACCATGAATTTTTTTGATTTAATGATTGCATCTTCCCGTACTAGGACTTATTCTTAATGGTTCGAGGGGGTGACATGAAATATGTTAATTGGTGCAGAAGATATTTTAAGATAAGAAATATGACACGGAAACGTACTTTGTCTAAATAAAAATCCTTTTTTTTTTCGACGGATTCGGATTTCTGTCTTCCAAAATGTAGGGGGTAGGCCGGAATCTGATCCTAATAATTTGGTCAGGAAAGCGGTCCAAAGTTTTGACCACTTAATGTTCATTTTACATTTTCCGCTCGTCATATTTCGAGAGCTTTTCAAGCGAATTAAAAAATTTTTGCGCACAATTATAAAACTCATTTATACAATGGTAACTTCTTGTAAAAAATAAATTTTAAATACCATTTATTAATTTTTATTATTTTATTTTGCAATGGTAAAAAAAAGAATTTTAAAGTATAAATGTTTGTACATTATTTAAAGTACCTATCTTTATATGGCGAAATACAAAATATGAGTGAAATCGGTTGAATCAATCCTGAGAAATTTAATTTAAAAAAAAAATCGTGTATTTATTTTAAGTCGTATATTTTTTTCGCACTGCATGCCAAATAAATGTTGATTTTTTAGGTACAACTCATTAGTATGTATTTACAGATATACATAACTTTATGGTTCACTGTGTGTAGTTCACAAGCAAATTTTGGAGGTCAAAATCTGATAAAATGGCCATATTTTGAATATTTTCACCTTTGATCCCAAAATCAGCAGGAAGCATTCATGTCTTAAATTGAAAAAAGATTTTCAGATAACGATATTTAGTTTGGCAGTATATCTTAGAACTAATATTATACAGTTTCAAAATTCAAGAGTTTCATTTCTATTTTATTGAAGCAGTATAACCTTTTTTAAAGAAGTGTTAAATTCAATTATGCTTTCCAAACGAACATGTAACAAAGATGTGCACCCTGTTAGAAATATGCAATAATATCTAAAAGTGAATAAGCAATGAATTAGAATTAAATTTGATAACTATTTGCATTATATTTCACATCGATTCATTATAGCATTTTCCCTCAAATCCACAAGTTCTAGAAATTTGATTTCAGAATGAAAGCGTAATTTCATTTTATTGTATATTTTAAGCATATTAGTTTAACATGTGTTAGAAGCTTTAGAACTGTCATTATTTCATCAGAATAGCGTGGAGTTTCAAGAGGATTAATAATAATGCTACTTTGTTTTATAAAAGAAAAATTAACAGTTGTGAGCTTGAAATATTAATACATTCTTATTTTTTTTAAAATTAAAGTAACTTTCTTCACTTTTTGGAGTAATTCTACCACTACGGTTATTAAACATAAATTTACTAGTATATAATTCGTGATAACTCATTATAATTTGAGGTACTTTTAGACAGTCAAAGGATGGCGTTGTTGATTACAGCTCGTCCCACAATTTCTAAAATTGTTTTAGAAGAATACTTATGAAAAAAAGTTATTGTTTTATGAAAAGTATTTTTATTTAAATTATTCAATATATTAAAGTAATTTAAACTTGCATGAACGCATTTGATTACAACGTAGATGATGTGATCATTAATATTTATTTGGGTCACCGTAACAATTTTAAATGTTAAATTAAATAGCTTCTATATAAAAATAATTGCATAAAATACAAATTTGTAAAGAAAGCGACAGTATATCACGGTAAAGCAAAATTTCATGGTTGATTCAAAATATAACTAAATCTAACACATTTTTATGAAAAAGTATTTATTCACTTATACTTTTTACTTTAATCTTCTATAACATTCTGTCGAAGTTTCATATATTATTGAAATGAAATGTATTTTATAAGGAAAAATATTATTTTTCCCAAAGAAACAAGGACGGTTTGGATTTCTTCCACAGAAAATTTATTTCTCAACTAAAATTATTTTGTTTTATCTGTTTATTTATTTGATCATTAGTTTCTACATAAAATTAAATACATAAAATATAAGTTTGTTAAGACAGCAACAGAACATAACGAAATAGCGAAAATTCTTATCCAATTTAAAACATAATTATGTACAACACATTTCATTAAAAAGTATTTCTTCACTCAAAACTTAAATTCAATTCTGTTCTATAACTTTCTTTCCAAATCTTATACGTTATAAAAGTAAATACTTTTTTTAACGAAATTATTCAAAGAAGTAGAAACTGTTTTTATTTCTTCTATAGACTATTAATTCTCAATTAATTTATTTTCCCAGAATGTAATTTACAGAAATTTAAATTGATGAAGTTGGACGATTACGGTTTATTTAGCTTTTCTGTAATTTACTTAGCTTTTTTTTAAAAGTTTGCAGTGCAGTTTAAGAAAGATGTAATAGAATTGTCTGAGCAACATAACCTTTTACTCTTTAGCTACACTAAAGTGGTTTGTTTTTACGTTTATACATAAATCGCATTTATGTATAAATTTAAAAGAGCATAACGGGCCTTTTGCCGGCATGCTTTTTCCCCAGGATTACCTACATTCATAGTTGTTTTAAGTGTCATTGCCTGATATTTCATATACTTATATTTTTTCGAATCAAAAATATGGGAATAATGTTCAATTTCAACTTCATTTTTGTTTAAATTTGTGATTGCACATGCATAAATTTCGGAGATCAAGAGTCATTTTCCGAGATGCAGCCTAGCCATTAACTGGCAGCTTTTTGGCTCCAAATTGTTCGCAAAACAGTACTAAAATAATTTTGCGCATTAGTACTCAGTGCTCCTTAATCATTGGAAAGCAAAATAGAAAAAATATCTATGAGATATTTTTATTTACTCAAGCTCAATATTCAGCAATTGAAAATACTTCAATAAATCTTATTTTTCATAACGTTTTGCTTTATTAAAAAATTTTCATTCTTTTAATGGATATCATGAGCATACACTTTCTGAATTTAAATAGCTATTTTAGGAATAAAAAAAAAATAAATGGAATTACGTAATGTACTCTAGTCCCTCGATCTTGAATTCTAGTATTCTACACTCTTATAAATACTCTTACTCAATACTTACTTTGGATGATTCAATAATCCTTAAGCCGTATTTTTATTACTTTGATAATCATGTTGTCACTAAATCACGTGATTTGTGACGAATCGCGAACTCTCATATATATATGACGAAAATGTTTCCTCATCGTAGTGCAGGCTGGGAGATTGTTTGCTAGAAGGAAAACTAGAATAAAGACTAGAAAATCGGAAATAAAACTGTGAATTAAGTCAACCGGAATTATGATGGTTAAAGTATTGACCTCGCAACAGACACATCTTGGGTTTGAATCCGGCGATGGGTATAATTTACTTCTCTATTCTATCTGTTTTTGTACGACTCATATGGTGCCACGTTATAGTAACTATTTATGATGTCTTTTATATTTATTTATTTTTGTAAATTTTTTTTTGGAAAAAATAGAATGAAGAGACATTTTTTTTTAATTTTGATCAAATTTGTTGGAGAAGTGACGATAGTTACTTCGTCATTTGGCGAAATTTTTACTCGGAGCACACACAAGGAAACGCTTTTGTCAAAAACGAAAAAAAATTTCGTGTTATTTGACTGTCTTTTTTTTTACAATGTAGTTCCTCCAAACACTTTTTCATTGTGCGATTGATAAATTATATAAATCTTATAATGAAGGTGAATGATTATTTTATTTTGGCATTTCATCAACGAATTTTAGTATTTTATGTTGAAACTCTTCGTACAATTTGCTTTTTATTTTGTTTTTATTTTATAGACCAAATTGAACAGCCGATCCAATTCTTAATTTTCAACTTTCAATGTTTAACTCCATTGACTTGTAATTTTGAACCCTTCACTGAGAAAACAAAGCAACTCCTGTATCAAGCAATTGGAAAAAAACTAGCCATGGTGAAGGACATTTTCTGGACCTAACCCGAATTCGCGTTACCGAGAGAGGAAAACCATAAAACCTCTCACTATTAATCCGATGGCAAGGGAATTCAAACCCATGATCCGTCTAACAATGAGATTATTTTTACGTCAGCTCTGGGACGGTGCGAACCGGAAGCAGAATTCTTACCACCTCTGGTATTCGAGCCCTTGGTATGCGAACGCTCTCTCCCCTGATCCACCGCGACACATGTTTTCTTCTGAAACGTATATTACATGTTATATAGCTACTGAGTACAAATTTACGCCTGAAAATCAGTTAAAGGAATGTGAGAAAATGTCTCAGTTTAGATCACTAACACTAATTAATAACTGAAATTACTCTAAATATTTCAAAAATAAACTCAGTTTCTAAAACAGAAAAAAGAATGCACTTAACAGTTGAGTATTGAGTAAAAATATTTAAATTTTACAAATATATATACTAGTAATTAATTTTTCTAAGTTAAGAAAAAAACGAGTTGGGACATTTTAAAATGAAATCAATAAATGACTAAATTAATTAATAAATAAAATCAACAATAGTATTAATAAATGAATAAAATTAATAACAAAATTGATAAAAGAATGCAATTAATAACAAAATACGAAATTGTAACCGAAATTAATAAATAAAAAAATGGCATTAAATTAAATAACAATTAAAAATATACATAAAAATATAATTTTCCAGTAAAAAAATAATTAATTTCTTTCCATTTGGAGTTCGCTTCATAAATTTGGATGGTTACCTTAATCAAGCATTGGGTAGTATTTAGAAATCTAAATTCCATCTATAATTACCATTATAGCGATTTTGAAAAGCTGAAAGAGGTTCTCGATCAAAACTTATTTTATCTCCCCGCATTCGTAATCTTCGATTACTTTGAGAAATAAAATTTTATAGCTAAATTAAAAACATAACATTTACCATTTGAATTCAAAATGGGCAATAAAATGACTCACATGAAACAGTCCTGGAATTTTACGACAATTTTATGCCGCGATTTAAATTTATGGCACTTGTCTTACTCAGACCGAAATCTTCAAAACTTTCCATATTTCCAATGGATGTAGCTTTATTTTATGTTGACGATTAGAAAGTATGACTTTAATATCGAAACAAAGAAATGATTTAGTTTATGCAAGTTTCCCATAAATGTTTGATTATCTAAGAGACGGTAGGAAACTGTAACTGTGATTTGTGAGAGAAATATTTTGTCCGAAGATATAATAAACTACCTCGTCGAAAGTGACTTTAGTCATGATTGTTTAACAAAGTAAATTGCTATTCAAATCATATGAGAATTTTTATTGCTCATAAAATGAGATAATAATTTTACACTTCTTAGAATAAAAACTCATTGTTCAAATTTACAGGAGAGCAAACTTAATATTTATACAAAATGAAACATTTGTTGAAACATCAACTAAAAGCATGTAATGAAATAAGTTTATAGTACTCATATAATGCATTTTCTAGAGTAAATGTTTAATTTTATAGAGAATTATTGAATTTTTTATAGTTCTTAAATTTTTAAGTTATTGAACTTTTGTAGAATATTACAATCATAAATAAAATTCACTGATTTTGGATTACGATCTTGACTCTTAATCTAGAACTAAAAAAGTATGCTTTGTTTTGGTTTAATTATTTAATT
Source organism: Parasteatoda tepidariorum (assembly GCF_043381705.1). Classification (NCBI taxonomy): domain Eukaryota; kingdom Metazoa; phylum Arthropoda; class Arachnida; order Araneae; family Theridiidae; genus Parasteatoda; species Parasteatoda tepidariorum. The sequence continues at coordinate 48,090,957 of NC_092212.1, read as the reverse complement.
ATTATTCCAAATTTATTTTAAAATACTTTCTAATTTCTATTTTTGCCTTTTAATCTTATACCAATTTAGATTTCGTTCAATTTGTATTGTGTTTTAAATTGTTGCTAAGTTTTCGACTCTTTTCTTTTTAAATATTAATCGATAGTTTAAAGACATAGGCGTTTTAATAATTCCTCATGTGATTTCACAAAATCTAATAGGAAAACATAAAATAAATTTTTAAAAATATTGAGTTGAACTTTAAAAGTTAAAAAGATTATGTACTTAAAGTTTTGAAACTAAATTGTTTCAATAATGACTTCTTTTATAATATAAGGTTTCTAAAAAAACTTATTTACATAATTCTAAGCATACTAAAAGAAATGTATTAAGACATACAAATTATATCGTAAGGAATTAAAAATTGAAAATTTCAGTTATTATTTACTCTAAAATGTAATGACTTTAAAAAAATATTTTTTAGGGATAGAGCAGTTGCTCCATTACTGAGATACCAGATATAATTCGTAAAATGAAAGCTTTTCGTGAAATTGTAGTGATATTAAAAAGCTTGCAAGATTAAATTTTTACCAAACTGTTACGTAAATGTGACATTGCAATTTTTTCTTAAGACAATTTACGCCGACTAATTATTATATGAAATAGATATCATCTGAATAGTTTATTATATGAATTTTTTCTATAAAATATGAATTATTCTATGAAAAAGAATAAAAAAGAAATAGTTTTACTACTCAATGTCAAACTATTTTGTGATTGCTGAAACTGCACACAAATATTTAATGCTTTTAAAAACGTAATTTTATATAAACTGCTTTGAATGTTTTAAAATGTTTCGAAACGCTTACTACAGAGAACGATGGTTTTAAATGTCCATTGCATATAAAATATTATTTATCAATAATTAACCAATGTTTCTAGAAGACATGACATTTTTTATATTTTTGACAGAAAATTCAAAAATCAACTTCAGCTTCCAAATAGGCTGAGGGAGGAGAGTAAAAAGAATTTTAAAATAAATTCCAGTAAAACAAAATGGTAGAATTACTAATACTTAACTGTCGTAAAAATGCAAGATATAAAAGAACGTAGATAAATATGCGTGTTTTGCGAAAAGACCAGACCTGTTAAAGATGATAAATTGGATATAAACAGCAAAGAGTATACAAAACTAAAATCTAAAAATCGATTAGCTGTTTGACATCAGAAACATTAAGCTTTAGCTGACGTCACGGTTATAGTTAGTATAAAATGTCAACTTAGGCAAGAAAGTTTGCTGATTTATTTTTTTGTTTAGCATATATTGGAAAACCGAAACAGTCTGGCTTTGTATGCTTTCTTCCTTAAATAAACTGTTAAAAATATTGGTCAATGTAAAACGAAAAGAACTTTGTATATGTTTTAGACTAAAATACTAACTTGTGATTTTTGTAAAATCTGAATAAACGATGCGTTTCTTTAGATATAATGCTTACGGAATCTAAATCTAAGAAAAAAAAAGGCTATATGAAAGATATATTAATTTACAAAACTTTACGAAATTACCAAATAAAAACTTTTTTTTTCACTTTCAAAAAGCTGCTTATAGTTCCCACTTTAAAAATAAAAAATAAATGAAAATGTACTTTTTCTCAATTAGTTTACATATATCTGCATCTGAATGACGAGTTTGGCATGTTTGGGAGGTAAAGACAGACCTGAGAGCTGTGATCACTTATCTAAACAATTTTGTTGGGTCCCGCAGTGAACTGATCGTTAAGACATGGTTCCCAGCAGATCACAGAAGTCAAGCGTCACTGGCTGCGGTCAGTGTGCGGATGGGTGACCACTTGGATCAGTTTGCGTAGGGACCGCGGGTGTGCTGTATGGGTAAACGTTAAACTGTTCTACCGTAAAGTTTTCGACTTCACGTGCAGGTCGTAGGGCTACCGAAGCGGGGGTGCCATCTCCTCTGCAGAGGATCAAAATTGTGATGGCATGTCCTCGGATCATCCTCAGGGATCATCCTCACTCGGATCATCCTCACTCGGATCATCCTCACTACAACAACAACAACAATTTTGTTGGTCACAAAATTGTGTAACCTTAAACTCAATGATCCCCAAACCCATAGTGGGCTACTATTTTGATGTTTTTTTAGTTTAAAATTTTAAAATGTGGTACATAACATAAACATGCATGATAATTTGTATGCTTACATGGGGAAAAGATCCTGCTAAAATTACTGCACATTATAGTAATGACATTTTTGAACACTGTAACCAACTCGCAGAAAGCAATAAATAGTTAAATAAATAAGTATCATTTTGAATTTTAGATATTTTAATTAGATTAGAATATTTTGTCTTGATATAAATTTCTTACTATCATAAATTATAATTAAAAATTGAGCCTTATTGTATGATATAATTTTTACATATAATATAGAAACTGTGCATCTTTCATCAAAACATTAAAAGGCAATTAAAAGTACAGATATTTTTGCACTTAAGAAATTATTAACAGTAAAAGAAAGAAAATAATCCTTCTATTCCTAAATATTTTTCATATGAGTTCATTATAATGATCTTTCAACCATGTCATGCTGTTTATTTTTATTCAATTATAATAAATCACTTCTGCAGAAAACTGAATTTCCTATTTTCCTTTTATTTCTCAAAAGATTAATTACAACTTACACGTTACATCGGATATAGTTGGAATGTGTGATAAAAAAGACAAATTATAGTAAACAAATTTCACGACAAAATAAAGAAAGAAAAAACGAGACAAATTCCAAAAGATGACACAACCAGGTGCTGTTGTAAGTCGAGACTAATTGGATCTTTTTTTGGTTACTTTCTCAGTAATTTTTCTTATCTTTATTCATAATAATGATTTCATGCTGAATAATAAGAAAGATTTCCCGAAGAACTTTTTTAAAATTATTATGTTTGCAGAAAGAGAATGAACAACAACATAAATTCTTAAAATGGATTTTTATGTTTCAAGATTTAAGGAGAAAATATTCTAGACTTGCAAATTCTATGATATTTTTTTGTATTTAAGTACACTGTATGAAATTCTGGTTCAAATTACGGAAAGAAGTACCGACACTCAGGGGACCGGTACTTTTTACCATAAAATGCATTTTCACCAGAACATGTTACGGAACGAAAAACCTGATATTGAGTTGTACAGCATAACCCCGATATTGATAAACCTGATATTTTTTCAAACAGCATAACCCTGCTATCAAATTACAACTAACAAAACACACCTGACTTAGTCATTCCTTTAGCCACCAAGAGTTAGTGTAGAGTAACTTGCAACTTTAAAATGAAATTTGTAAAGGCTAGAAAATAACATGAGAAAATTTCATAGGAAAGTTAATTATTATTATTTCCTTTATTTTTTACCTATTTTTTCCTTATTGATTAGAGTTAAATATTAATTAATATTGAACTTTTAATAGTGTTCTACTTAATGGTACGGTTAATTAATCTGAACCAAATACACGCAAACACATTCACATCCAAGTTTTTGTTTTTTTCACCGTGTTGCACCTTGAGACTAAATTTCAGTTGTACCTTAGCATGTCCCAAGGTACAACATATAAAAATAATTTTTAGTAAATGCATTGAAGAGTTTTACTGCTAAATTGAGGAATGTTATGTTGAAGTATTAAGTATTGAAAGTAAATTTAGAGTGTTTGGTATCAGGGGGAAAGGAAAGTAACGTTGTTTCGGCACATTGAATATTTGTTAATTTTAAAAACCAATTAATTTTTTTCGATCTATTTCGATTCATTTTCGATCCGGCATTGAAAGGTTATGTATGTAAGTTTTTTTTTTCGAGAAATATGACTCGCAGCAAGGAATGCAAGACGCTGGGAAAGATCGACCTTTCAGCTTTAGAATTCGCCGTAAAAGATATGCTCCAGGGAAATTCAATGTAAAGGAAGTTGCACGAAAATATTGCTTGAGCAACTCAACTGTAAGTCAACACTATACAACATATTTAACAAGATAATTCTCGATTTGTCTATCACAGTGAAAAGAAAAATGCTGCAAAAAGTATTTAAAAATGATGAGGAACTAAAGCTAGTTAGGTATTTAAAACAAGCAGCTGCCCTGCATTATGGTCTAAGAATAACCAAATAGCTAACAACCAAATGGCAAAATCCATTTACTAAAAGGATGGGTTACTTCTGAATCCGCCGGAGAGCTCTGGTACGAGACTATAGGGAATGCAATTCTAGGCTAAGCTTATGTAAACCCGAGGTTGCGAGTCTTGTTTGGTCGAGGTTGCGAGTCTTTGTTATAGCTTGATACTACAAGCTTTAACAAAGTAAACGCGAACAACTAATTTTGTTAATAATTTACAGGTTGCCATGCAAAGACACAAATTTAAACCAAAGGACGTTCACAATGCGGATGAAACTGGCAATTCAACCGCTCTTGAGCTCACTAAAATTATTTGTACTAAAGGAATAAAACTGGCTGGCTTTGTTCCTTCGGAGGAAACATGACTTAACAATGATATCATGCAACAATACTATCGATAACAGTGTTCCACAAATGCTGATATTTCCTCATGTCATATTTAAATAACACACTCTTATTGGACAGGGCGAAAGAGTGAATACTCGCTCACTTCTTTAAAGAGACTCGTGCAGCTCCGATCTTTTTGATTTCTGTCAGTGACGTCACGACGGCGCTGCAGCTTAGAGTAAGGAGGGAACCAGCTCTTTCCCTTAGCCTTGCTTATCGGAGCGTACAACTGTGCAATTGGTGGCGCAAATCTAAGCGACTGGTCTAATAATTTCTTAAATTTCTGAAACATTTTATCGAGCATGTGATACAAACAGAAGACAAACCTATCCTTCTTTTATTAGATAATCACTTGACTCTTCGATTTAGTAAGCGATTGACAATTCGATTTAATCGGTTATCTTTACTTCTCTTCTCTTCAGCTTTAGTAAAAGACAATGGCGTGGTGATGTTGACCTTCCACTCCTCACCTTCCACAAGCTACAGCCGTTGGACCGGACTGTGTTTGGCCCATATAACGGATATTACAACAGTGTCATAAATGGCTGGATGGAATCCTAGTCTAATCCTGATGGACAAATCCTGGAAGGAATTCAGGTATATGATGTCGCTGGATCGATTGGTAGTGCATACAAAGTAGCATTCACTAAAACACATATTGAAATGTGATTTAAGGTGACAGAAATATTTCCTTTTAAAAGAGATATATTTTCTGAAGGCAAGTTACTGTCGTCGTTACAGATTGAGAATTGATCCGAAACATTACTAGTGTTACAGATAGTGAGAGTCAAGAACTTGTAAATGAAAATATGGTTGATTTACCTACTTTTAAAAGTTATATATATACCAGTATAATCCAGCCTTCACCGAGTAGCAGATCTCATCAACACCAAAACTATCCCCAGAAATCGTGACTCCTGAAATTCGCCCATTTCTCAAAACTGTGACTAGAAGGAAGACTGCAAGGGGAAGGCAGACTTTAAGAGAAAAGAAAGTGAAACGAGGCGTTCTACTGTATTCTGGTACAAGACAACTGTATTGTGGTACAAAAAATCTCAAAAGAAACCCCAGAAAGAAAACCAAAACCCAAGTTATAGAGACCTCCAGTCCTTAGGATGAGCAAATGACTTTTTTGCCTGACGAATATAATGATATTACCATGCAAGGATTGATGAAAGGAGTGTTGGAAGAAGAAATGGACATATCCCTTCATTATGATTTTAAATGTCGCGAAATTAAAGAGGACGATTAGGTTTTAGTTAAACTTGCTTGTAAGAAGATCTTATGTCACAAAACTTGTTGGTACTATGTCGCAAAAAACTTAACAAAAATTTGACATTGTGTATTAAATCAAATACCTGGATAAAACGGAAACGGACACTTTCCTTTGAGGAAATGAAACTTCACATGAAATACAGGAAGAAGTAATATGTAAATTGCTTTTACCCTAGGCCAGTGTTTCCCAAAGTGTGGTACGCGTACCCCCAGGGGTACGGGAACAGATTAGCGGGGTTAAGCTTCTTATGCGAAATATCTTGCAACAAACAAATATTTCAAACTTTTTTATTTAAAAACAAAGCTAGCCATGAAAATTTGCGATTAAGTATTTTTTCTATTAGCCTTTTTTTGCAGAGTTAACAGTTAATAATTAGTGGTGTCAACAGCCAGTTGCGATTTTTAACTTCTGTGCAATTGCTTTATAGTAAAAAATACATTAAATTTTTTGTTAGTGTTACACAGCGTTACCAAAAATTTAGAAAGGGTACACAAAAGTCTTAAGTTTGGGAAATACTGCCATAAGCAACACGATCTTCAGTGCGTTAGTCACTCAAGTTCTGTGCGTACAATCACGCAAGTTCCCTGAGAATTTCAGTGCTTATATCATATATCTACCCATATGTCAGTATCAAACGTTGCAGTGCATACATCTACCCATCAACTAATCTATAGATAAAAAAAGCCTTATTTTTATTTTTTCTATAATGTTTTGTTATGTTTATTCATTAAATATGATTTATTTGTTATATATTTTGCTTATTTTTCATTTCGTACTAAGAAGTTACGAAACCCTGCATCCAAGGTACAACATGGTGTTGTTCCTTGTGATACTTTAAAAGGGTGAAAAAATAATTTATTACTACCTTATAAAGCAACATATTTTTAATTTTAAAGTGTTCACAGATATTTTAAAAGGTAAGCAATAAAATAGTACTTGCAAATCTACTATAATCTTCACCCAAGTAAAAGTAAAAATAGTTGCTGTTAGACTATCTCATGCTACAACGCCTTCCCCTGCCGTAATTTCTACAGTAATAATTACCGCAACACCACTGAATATCTCTAATTAATTAAATATTACTCTAAAATTTAAGTAATGATATTTTACGGATAAAATTTAATGGTAAAAATGGATTACCCAATGTATCTTTTTTTTATACCGTCATTTGATTCAGAATTTACTACAGTGTATTTCTAAATCGAAAACAGCATCGTATGCATTATGTTATATTTTTATATTCAGTTCAATATTAAAAAATATGGCAATATAAAAAAGTGACCACCATGAATTCTTTATCGTAAAAAGTTGCGGATCAAATTACGGTAAAAGTACCAACAATCAGGGGAACTATACTTATTACAGTAAAATTTTATGGAACAAAAATCTGATGTACTATAATTTTCGAGTGGTTATTTTTACTATGAAATCACTGTTTTTACTGTAATTAAATAAATATTACTGTAAATATTATTTATTAATTTAGTATTACTGTAAATTAATATTACTACAGTGTAAAATTTTACGTTGGATTTTATCAATGCTGTACTCAAGGTGACAATATTTTTATCGTAATTTGACCTGGCATTTCGTAAAGCCAAATCTAATTTTTAGTTTATTAAGTTCTTAATGGTTAGAAACCCTAACCTTAAATATGCTAATTAAGTAACAGATCCTGACACACAAAAATAGAAATAATTTTTCAGTATTCACCTAAATTTTTTTATCCTAATTCATATTCTTGATCTTCAAAATATGAGAATTTGTATTGTTTATCCATCATCTGGAAAATATGGCAGCATTAGTTTAGGCAACAGAGTGTTCGAAAGATTGGACCCCTCAATGTTAATCTTAATTTTCGCTTCCTTCCCCTTATTTTAGAAATTAATGGTGCAAAATCTCAAAAGACTGTAGCACATGATTATTAAACAGTATGCTTATCCATACATAATTCCATGTAAAGAATAATTACTTAGGATCATTCATTGTTTTTTTTTTCTTATTTTTTCTTATTTTTTACTTTCTATTATTAATTATTTTCCATTATTTATTATTTTTTTTATTATTTCTTTATTAATATTGAGCTAACAGGCCTCAATTTACGTAGTTATAAATGAGAGCAATTCAAAGTTTGAAGACGATTGTTTGATTTGTTCTTGATAATTTTTGCGCATTAACATTGTTTACAGTGATTTTTTATTCTGTCCACTGTGGACAGAATAAAAAATCACTGTAAACAATTTGCACTCTGAATAAATTTTGACCAAATGATCAGACTTATCCAAAAACTGGACATTTTTCAATAAAATTGCTGTATTAGTTTTAAGTACGCATATTTTTATTAGTTACAATGAATTACTGATTTTCACTCATACAGTTACACCATCTCTAAAAAAATCCACTCTGTATAATTTGTTATAATTATAAACTTCATTATTTTTCATGAAATATTATTATACTATTTTTCATGAAATATTATAATGTAGGGCAATCTTGGAATAATTATTCAGAACTTCAGCTGAAGAATCTCTTTTATTAAAATTTTTTAGCAAGTTTTATGAAAAATAAAAATTAAATACGAATTTAAAATTTAAAATGAGGCTGGAATTGCAATGGTGAATGAGCAAAATGATTATATTTAAGTTTCATTTCGTTAGTCCCTATCAGAAAGCATCGAAACAAATTTTTCTTAGTACAATAAAGGAAAAAAGACTTATAATTTTAATTTAATGATATTTTTTTCATCAGTAAACAGAAATGATTGCGATTTAATCTTTGAGAATCGTAATCGGAGCAAGCAGAGATCGAAGTCTCCTGATATTTAATAAGTTTAGCATGCTTAATTTAATCTGAGACAGTGTTCAGTAACAAATGTAAGATTTCAGCTGGAAATACGGCGTAATGACTAATCATTCATTTCACTCTTGGGTTGTTGTTTTTTACGCTCAGATAAATATAATACAGAATAATATAAAAGGAATTCTGAGCTCAGAGAAAGGTTTAAACCAATTAATCGGTTACTAAAAGAGTTCTGATATACGTACAGTAATATGTATAGAAATTAATTGCTTCATTATTAATTAAATGAATTCAACCTTCGTTTATTTCAAGGCTTTCCATATATATATATATA
>NC_092212.1:48067157-48081222 GCF_043381705.1 Parasteatoda tepidariorum | reverse complement strand
TCGTAATATTTGTGTTACAGCTTTATTTGGAAATTCATATAGTTTGCTAGACTACCATTTGCTTGAAAGCTTAATTGCTCATTACCTCAGATGCCAACTTGGGATAATTGATATAATGTGATATATACGTGTGAAATCCCACTGAAATATAATTTTTTTTCCAATTTCTTAAGAAAGTTTCAAGTTTGTTGATTTCAAATATGATCTCAGTTTCAAAACAATGGTTTTTCCGTTACTGCTTTCATGACTGATATTGAACCTACTAAAATAACCACTTTCGAGGATATATTTGTTATTATTTTAAAGTTCTCTGGTGCTATATAAATTGCGTTGATCCTTGTAGCAAAATTAGGCATATGGAGCACATTGAGAAAAGAGTTTACTATTAACTCCAGATTCAGATAAGTCTTGAATCTTTGATCCGTCCGTATAAACATGGAGTTATTTGTCTTCCGCAAATATCATCCATAATGCAAAACAATTGAATTTACAAATCTTTCTTAAATTCTCTTTTGATATACATAGTGTTTCGTAAGCACTATAATTAAAATACACTCATGGACAAAAAAAAATTAGGGCACGAAGAAGGAGTCGTCAAAATGAAACGAAATTTTGCATAAGTAATGACTACTTTGATATAAATAAATGATTAAATGACTACTTTGATATAAATTAATGATTAAATGACTACTTTGATATAAATAAATGATTAAATGACTACTTTGATATAAATAAATGATTAAATAATCATTGAAAAACGATAATCTTTGATTTTCTAATCATTTATTTATACCAAAGAAGTCATTACGTATGTAAAATTTCGTTTCATTTTGACGACTCCTTATTGTTGCCCTAATTTTTTTGTCCATGAGTGTATATTCTTAGAATCTTTTTTTAAAAAATATTGCAAAACATTTACATACATTTTAGGTCATAAATTAATATGTCATCATAGAAGCTGTCTGCCAAATCAATAAAGAAGAAGGTGTGGTAACAATTAATTTCACCCGTTTTATTGACTGTTGAAACTTGAAAGTTTTTCTAAATAATCCTCTAGGAACTTCCATTTGTACTCTGTGGCAATGAAATTCGTTCTGAGGTTTTAAATACCTTCTTTAGTTGTATTTCGTTAAAATTTCAAGGTGATCTCTTTCTTTTTTTATTTCTGCTTAAAAATTGATTTCGGATATTTGAAATGTTTGGATACTGATGATGACTGATAAAATCAAAATATATGGTACTTAAACCATTCGTTTGGCAATATATTTGTTCATAATTTACCGGTTTACAGATAATTTTGATTTTCAAAATTATAGTTCGTGCTACCATCACATATTTAGCAAAAACAAAACGGAAAAGTAAATGTAACCAAATAAATGACTTTTTGAGCAAGCTCTAAGGTATCATGATCAATTTTTCAAATTTCCTATATTTGCAAAATTTAATCACATATTAAATATTTCGTTCACAATATTTTATTCTTTATTTTTTTAAATTATAACCAAAGAGCTTCTGTAAGATTCAACGAGCTTTTTTGAGGTTTCCATAAGAAGCACAGTAAATTTTACCATATTCTTACAGTTTTGTCCATATTTTTCTCTCAATAAGGAAAACGTTTTCTGCAGGTAATATGAATAAGATATAAAAAAACATTTTTTTTTCTTTATAAATTATTTCCGACAAAATATAATTTAATTAGTAAAGTCATTAAAGGTTAATCATCTGTCACTTTATGATGTTATTGAAATTAAACTGAAATATAAATGATTTGTCTTGTTTTTAATTATGAGAGGATTATGAATTAGAGTCAACTCATTAATCTAACTTTTTGCCAAAAAAAAATTTACAAATAAATCAGATGGTGAATTTATTTATTCAACTTCTTACTGTAAAACAATTTGCAAAATGAATGATTGAAACTATGGTCAACTCATCTATTCAGCTTTTAACTAAAAAACAAAACCTAAAAAAAATAATTCTCAATATACATCAGACGGTGTACTCATTTATTCAGCTTTTTTCTAATAAGCGATTCCCAAAATGAATCGGATGCTGTACTGATTTCTGCAACTTTTTACCATTAAAACAGATTCCAAAATGAATCAAATGATGTACTCATTAATTCAACTTCTTAATAAAAAACAATCTTCAAAATGAGTCAAATGGTGTACTTATTTATTCAACTTCTTACTAACAAACAATTTCCAAACTGAATTAGTTGATATACTCATTCATTCAAGCATTTGCTAAAAAACAATTCCCGAAATGAATTAGATGGTCTATTCATTTAAACTCCCCTCTACATTTTTACTGGTGGTCTACATCACAATCACCATGACAACAACTAAAAGAAAGGGGCGCGCGCATCATCATGAAAACCCACCTGTGCGAAATCTATAATCTCTTTTCACATACCTCTAACTTATCACTGTTTGACTAGAAGGCATAACTGAACATAAACACACCTGTTGGAAAACTTCTTTGCATTTTCCACTAAACGTTCTCTTTTTTATATCTTCTTCAAAATGCTTTAAAATTGTGTGACTTTAGAGTTTAGTTAGACTTAGAATTTTGTTTTTGTTCTATAAGTCTCAAACGGTTTCTTAGTTATCAAAATTTGTTGTCATTAGCTATAAAATAAACTTTAAGAAAGTTGAGTTATTTATGCACAATAAAATCCGACAAAAAAGTTTATTTTTTTAGGGTTTATGTACATTCTGGATCATTTTCAAGTTTTTTTTTATTTTAACTGAGCAGCTGCAGTTTCAAACTATTAATCTACAAAATAACCTTTGTTAGATGTGCACTAAGGATAAATTATAAATTGCATAGTTTATACAATATATTTGGAAGAAAAAAAACTTTTAACCCTATTCGCAAAGTTGGCTACCGCGGAGAACGCGACTGCGGCTTTAAAGTCGCTCTTGACAAAGATAAAATCTTTGTCAGTGGCCGATTATGTGTCGGATTATGAAACTCTTTTATCAAAATATGTTCCACAGGGTTATTGGGGAACAGGAGAACATATTCCAGAATCAACAAGCAGCCAATGGTAAGTTTTTTTAAAAAAAATATTTTTTTCAAATTCATTGTTATAATTTCTGTTTATCGTCATAACACCATTATTTAAAAGAAACTCTTTTAAATAATGGCGTTATCCATATTAAAAAGTCTTATACAAAATATCAATACATCCTTAACAGATGCAGTCGTGATACTGACAGACCTGTTTCGGTCTAATAACCTAAGGTAAAAGTGCTATGTAGACCAAAGGTCATACGTAGACCGAAAGGGTGATGAAAGGGCCTGGTCAAATTGTAACCTGAAATAAAGGGGCGGTGCTAATTTTGTTTTAGTAAAAAGGGACACTTTTAGTTCTTTTCTTAACAGAGGGTGCAACTATGAATTTTCTCTTTAAACTGAAACTCTATTATTATAAAAAATTTTGTTACAAAAATCATTGTTACTTTTGCTCAAACTTAAGTGCATGTTCATGAAAGTGATTACACAATATCATTTATGATAACTTTATTGTAAATATTCGATATCAAAATGCTTAAGTCTAGAATAGATGCCCATAGTTTAGTTTTAAAAAAAATTGAGATGAAAGTACTAAGGAGAGAGATACAAAATGTCAATATTTGGAATATATTTAAAACAAATATTTAGAAAAAACTGTTTGAAATTAAACTAACNCCACTACTTAATTAAATCTGAAAAATACCTCATTTAATACAATTAAGCGTGAAAAACTTACAATACTCTAGTAAGGAATCAATTTCATCTTGGTAAAAAAGCAAAAAGAATCAAATAAACAAAATCGTATGCTAATATTTAATCAATAACTTAAACAAAAAGTTACTACTTATTTGGCAAATGTTTTGAAAGTTTGTACATGTTTCATAAAACCGTTGCAAGCACCTCATACGTGTCACTCAGTCATTGTTTTCAGTTGTGGTTTTGTATTCATCAGTTGTGGTATTTTATTGTATTCAATTCTCACTTATATTTATCAAATTCAAATTCTGAGTGAATAGAAACGGATAGTTTGTACAGCTTTTTCAAGTAGGTTTTATCGATCTATTGGATAATATATTAGGTCTGTAAAATCAGAATGTAATATGCTGGGTTCTTAGGGGTCATCAGAAATTAAAAAAAACAGTGGTTTCACTATTATAACAAAAAAGCTAAACGTTTCTTTTCATTAGCTTTCTTTATAAGATTAACGAAAACCATTAAAGAACCCAAAGATATCCTAATTAGATTTATTTATTTGAAGATATTAAGCGTGGGGGGGAACTAACTGAATGAAATACATATTATTTTCAAACTTTTCAATTTCTAAATTTGTTTAGGACACTATGATCCTAGATATGTGAATGCGTATTAATGAAAACTGGCCATCTCTCTTCTATTTTATGTGCATATCTCTCCAATGGCTGATAATGATAGATAAACCTCAAATTTCTAGCGTCAATCTTCATTAATATTCTCCTGATTTTTAATTAGGAATATATATTGCTATACATATGTACTTGAAGCATCCAGCTAGGTGATAAAATATAACCTTCGCGTTAGAAAATTACAGAATATTTCATTCTCGAATAATATTTTAACCCCTATATGAAATAAACATTTATATTTTGCATACTCTTTGCTGGCACGAAAGGTATTGCTTTATCCAAATTGATAAAACAGTTAAACTGCTTCTTGCAAAACTGCACCTGCTGCAATAAATTAAAAAATAGCAGAGATATTTAAACTAGTTATTTCTCCTTTATGCCCATGATATGAAGGCTTATCCTATATCATTCGAATATTATTAGAAAATGACTAGAGCTTTGTTAGTTATTTGTATCTTTTGTTGACTTTGAACGGTAATGACCCATTAAAAATGTGTACAACATAAGGGTTTTCATCAAAAATTGCTATATACAAGATTATGAAACCTGAATACTTAAGTAAAATTTTTTTAAATGAATAGAACTAAATGGTTAGGAGATACTTCGGTAATTCCCACAACATTTAATTGATGAATTAATATATTTATTAGAATAATTAAGGCAAGCAAAATGCATTTAAAGCAGACGAAATGACGGTGACAGAACTGATTTTTTTTAAAATATTATTTTGAATAAACTTAGTTTACTTAACCTCATATTATGTGTATGTTTCTTTAAATAGCACATATGAGGGGGGGGATTAATAATTATAGAATAAAAACTAATCTATAAAAATATCGCAGAATATTGTGATTTATATTATAATATTTCTCCCTTTAAATAGATTCAAATGCAACATCTCTTAACGTTTAGACTAAAAGCTCAGACAATTTCACCCACATGTTTTGATGAATAATCTTACGATCTATGATGTATTCCTAGTTTCCTCAATATGTGAATTTATAATGGTAAATTTAATAATATAAATATATGTAACATAAAAAGCATGAATTGATCTTTTTATATTATTCCTTTCCTGTAAATCCTTGTCTTTTATTTAATTATTCTAATCGAAACAATTTCTCACACTTTTAAATTCACATCCAGTCCTTAAATCTGTTTTTGGCTCAACTATGCATTAATTAAAACTAAGATATTTTTCCCTTTGCTCTTTACGGGAATCGCGTGACCTNAATATATATATATATATATATATATACGTATACATATAAATGAAATATACAAACGACAAGTGAACACAATAAAATAACTTAAATTAAATTAAATTAATTTGTACTGAATTTTTCTAATGAATTGTGAGAATATAGTATACGTTTCTAATAATCCTATGAATGAAAAACAAAAATATGTTCAATGTATATTGGACATGTTTTACAATTACGTTAAAAATTTAATTCTATAGGGTGAGAAATGACAAAGGCTAAAAAGGACAAAAATTAAACTTTTATAATTTCTACATATTCACACAATAGCTATAATAATATTAATGATAGAATAAAATTAATTCATTCAAAATATTTTAATATAAAATCATTTAATAATTTTTATTTTTAAAAAAAGAGAAGAAAAAAATCTCTGTAAGGTAAATTGAATAAAGGCAAAGGGCATAAATGTTATACACTTAGCCATGAGACGGGCACGAGACACGATTAGGTGAATAATTGTTTGTTTATCATTATTTATCTTGTATTAAAAGCTAAATAAAAAATTTATTGTTGTGCTGTTGAATAATTTTTAATTTAATTAAGTAGTGGATAGAAATAAATCTTACATGTTTAGCTTTAAAAAAATATATCCCAATAATGCTTGAATTCATTAAAATTTAAACCGGTACAATTAGGTGAATTTTATTATTTTTCATTATAAGTAGACATGTATTATTATTAAATTCTAAATTGTAAGCATAGGTTTTATTCATTTAATTTTTTTGTAAAACAATTATATCTCTTGTTATACTAAAGAAAAATTATGATTAAAACTCTCAGAATATGGTTAAGTCTACCGTGTTTCTGTCTCTATAGGAACACCCGAAGGCCCAGCATTTTTTTCCGAAGAGCTTTTGTAACGATTTTGGTAAAATTAACAATGAAATATGGTTTTATAATTTGTCGTAAAATTTGGTAATTTTATCATGATAGCTTAGAGTATAGTATGAAACCCATTTATGCAGTTAAATTTATTTTTCAGTTTTTCATTTTTTACTAAATGAGTGGTAATTTTGAAAACCGGAATTCTCAGTAACCTTTTTTATATGAAAAACTACCAAATAAATGGTTTAAGCACGGTATATTTTGGGCCTATTAACCAGAATTGTGTTTTTACTTAGCAATTTTATTTTCCTGTATGTATTATAATTTTACATTAAAGCAACATAAAACTCCAAATGCAATATTGCATCTATGAAAAATTAGAATATTAGAATGTGATTTACAATTAAGAATAAGAACGTAAACACAGTAAAATTTGAATGAAAATGCTGAGCCATAGTTTTTTTAGAAATCCATTTTTACGAGTGAGAACGCAACCGACGAATCAGAAACCGACGAATGTTTCGTCTTTGCAATGTGTCGAACTAAAGCATTTAACATACACATACAGATACTTCAGGTTCAAAAAGGTTCAAAATACATACATATTTCTTTACTTATATACACATACAACAGGTTCAAAATGTCTAAATTAAAAATAGGCTTAAATAATATATAACCAAATTATTCCATTTTGCAAATCTTTTCATAGAACATTCCAGACTATAGGACATGTAGCTGCATCTTCAATAAAATTTTAAACAGAACATACAATATCAATTTTTTTCAGCTTTCTCAAATCATTTTCTTCTTGGATATATTCGTGGTTTTAAGCCATCCTAATATTGAAAGATTAAACAAAACAGAAAAATTAAAAATGTTTAGACTTTTTTTAAACATAAAATAAATGGAACTGGAATTAAAGGAGAATTCTTTAAATGAATTGCAAAATTAATTTATTGTAATAAAAAGAAGTTATTTCAAAAATAATTGTCTAAAAATAATTATTATTTTAAAACCTAATCTGGCTTGCTTCATTAAATCCAGTTTAATTAAAGACTTCTTTTAGTTACATCCGACTTATATTTCCAGTAACATTATTTTTGTTCTTAACGTCAGAAATTTTTTTTTAAACTTTATTTTTGTAAGAGATTTCAGTTAACTTTAATTAATCGGTTAGTAAAAAATAATTTATTAGTTTTATTTTAGGATAATGTTAATTGCTTTAACATTTAAATGCGTGGAATTGAATAAAAAATGAAATCATTTTTTAGAGAAAAAAAAAGCAAAACAAGATTACCAAATTTCTATTTTTTTTAATAATAATATAACAATATATATGATTGTGAATTTTTTCAAATATATAGTTTTTTCATTTTTAACTAATACTCTGATTTTGGAAAAACACTTCAAAAGTACGGTGAAATTAGGATTATTTATGTGTTTAGCTAATTTGGAAATATTTTTCGCTCTAATTACACTCTTTTGTATTTAATGTTTTATTGTACCTTAATGAGGTTAAGGAGAGGATATATAATTGTAAACAACAAATTAAAATAGTGGCCAGAGCTACATGGGGTCTCGAGCCACATGGGGTCTCAAGCCACATGTATTAAAAAAATATATCTCCAGGCCAGTGAATGAATCATTTTATGCGCTGCAATGTCTGTTACAAAAATAATGTAAAATTCAATGATAAATTAAAGATGCTGCAAATATTATCTTAATTGCTTTACGCAACAAAGCTTACTCAGCAACCAGAACTCAGGCACTCCAGATACTGCCTGGCGTAATCCCTATAAAGTATAAAGGAAATCACTATAAAATGGTTGAAATGGAGCAGGAGACTTGATGATATTAATCGCATCTTACCACAATACTGGAATTATCGTATCGACACAGAGAACCCAGCCTCAAGACACCCCGCTAATCTTAAAGCTGTATCCTGGAGATCAGCAGATCCTGGAGAAGGCACAGGTATCGAGATCTTCACTGATGGTTCGAAAATGGAGACTGATCATAAAAAGAAAGAATGTAAGACAGGATTTGCATACAATGTTAAGCAAAATTGCATTACTACCTTTTCATCCTCCATGTGAGTCTCAGATACCTGTAGCATCTCCACTGCTGAGCTTTTGGCTATCCAACATGCTCTACTTTGGTTGCACGACCATCCAATCCATACTGCCACTCTTTGTACAGATTCGTTCTCCTCACTCCATGCCCTGGCGGATCCAACTGTAAAATAGAAAAATATTGAAGATACGAAAGAATTGATTACAGAAAATTATACCTAATGTTGGATCAAGGCACACGTGGGACGCCAGGGCAACGAGGAGATGGACCAGGCAACCACAGGGTTCAGCCTAATTGATCTTTTAATATTGAAGTGGTCCCCATCACAGGTCAAATTGGAACTACACAGTCTTAAGAATCCTACGACTACTAAACAGCAGGCCGATTTCTACCTAAACCAATTTTAACGGGCCATGGTGTGTCTGATGAAAACCAACAAATTTTATTAATAAATCTAAAAATGCCAATTGTTGAGAACAACATAGTGTTATACATTTAATTAAATACTGCAATAAATTCCAAGATCTCCGTGGCCAAAATTTTGATAACATATATACAGAGCATCAAATCTTTGCTGATATGTCTTTCAGAAATATTACTAAAAGAATTATTAAAACTACACTGGAAGACATGCTGGCCCAACTCGATACCAACTAAATTGGCATAGTCCCTCACGGCCTCCTACTTGTACTTTTAGTTTCTTCTTATTACTCTACTTTTACTTTTTGTGTTTACAATTTTATTTAAATACTTTTTAATCTATATACTTATAAGCGTTTTCACTTGGTGTCTTTCATACTTACCTTTACTGGTTTTTATCTTTTAATTTTATTATTTTAATTATCTTATTATCTAGCCTTGAACTGGTTATTTTACCTCGTTTAACTTTTACGCTTTGTGGTTTGGCTTCTTAACTGTTTTCAGTCTTTTATCTATTTTCAGGGTATTTTTGGTCCCTGATCAGATATTTTTACTCACTATTATTGACTTAACTCTTTTTTTAATTTAACAATATTTTTTTAAATATTGTATGCTCTTATTGAGCTGATTTTACGCGTTTCAGACATTAAGTGTCTTGTGATCACCTTCATTCCTCTTCACTTCTTGTGACTCCCCTTCACTAATTTTGAATTTTACTATATCGTTGAATTTTACTATATCGCCTTATAAATCGTTCCGATCTATCTTATAACTAATCATGCTTTTTAGATTTTATGATTTTCATTACCATGGTTTATTTTAAGCTCATTTCTGCCTCTGCCTAAGGGTTTGCTAGATTTTGTTGAGAGCAAATCAGACTGAAAGTCACGTAGAACAAACTGAAAACTTAACTTTTATTTTACATAAAAGAATATAAAAACAATAAGATGTTGCCAGCACAGGAAACTCAAACTATCTAACTAATCTCGAACTCAANAACCCAGCCTCAAGACACCCCGCTGATCTTAAAGCTGTGTCCTGGAGATCCAACAGGCACAGGTACCGAGATCTTCACTGATGGTTCGAAAATGGAGACTGATCATAAAAAGAAAGAATGTAAGACAGGATTTGCATACAATGTTAAGCAAAATTTCATTACTACCTTTTCAGCCTCCATTTTGGTCTCAGATACCTGTAGCATCTCCACTGCTGAGCTCTTGGCTATCCAACATGCTCTACTTTGGTTGCACGACCATCCAATCCATACTGCCACTCTTTGTACAGATTCGTTCTCCTCACTCCATGCCCTGGCGGATCCAACTGTAAAATAGAAAAATATTGAAGATACGAAAGAATTGATTACAGAAAATTACACCTTATGTTGGATCAAGGCACACGTGGGACACCAGGGCAACAAGGAGATGGACCAGGCAACCACAGGATTCAGCCTAATTGATTTTTTAATATTGAAGTGGTCCCCATCACAGGTCAAATTGGAACTACACAGTCTTATTATGGAACGGTAGTTAAGGGATTGGGCCAATAGTAATAAAGGCCGTCAGACATACTAATTCTTTAAGAATCCTACGACTACTAAACAGCAGGCAAATTTCTATCTAAACCAATTTTAACGGGCCGTGGTGTGTTTGGTGAAAACCAACAATTTTTTTAAATAAATCTGATAAATTCCAATGGTGGTGAACAACAAAGTATTGTACATTTAATTAAATACTGCAATAAATTCCAAGCTAAACGTGACCAAAATTTTGATAACATAAATACAGAGCATCAAATCTTTGCTGATATGCCTTTCAGAAATATTACTAAAAGAATTATTAAAACTACACTTGAAGACATGCTGGCCCAACTCGATACCAACTAAATTGCCACAGTCCCTCACGGCCTCCCGTTTGTACTTTTAATTTCTTCTTATTACTTTACTTTTACTTTTTGTGTTTACAATTTTATTTAAATACTTTTTTATATCTTTATACTTATGAGCGTTTTCACTTTTTAAATTGGTGTCTTTAATATTTACCTTTACTGGTTTTTATCTACTAATTTTATTGTTTTAATCATCTTATTATCTAGCCTTGAACTGGCTATTTTACCTCGTTTAACTTTTATGCTTTGTGGTTTGGCTTCTTAACTGTTTTCAGTCTTTTATCTATTTTCAGGGTATTTTTGGTCCCTGATCAGATATTTTTACTCACTTTTATTGACTTAACTCTTTTTCTAATTTAGCAATATTTTTTTTAATATTGTATGCTCTTATTGAGCTGATTTTACGCGTTTCAGACATTAAGTGTCTAGTGATCACCTTCATTCCCCTTCACTTCTTGTGATTCCCCTTCACTAATTTTAAATTTTACTATTTGCCTTATAAATCGTTTTGATCTATCTTATAGCTAATCATGCTTTTTAGATTTTATGATTTCCATTTCCATGGTTAATTTTAAGCTCATTTCTGCCTCTGCCTAAGGGTTCATCCTATGGGAACTTACATGTAATCTTGAAGTTATGAATTTAACTATTCTGATGTAATTTTATAATTTTGATTATAATATTTTCATTGATACTGTTTAAAAGTTGTAAGGGCATTTTGGCTTGGATCATATAATCTCTTTCATACACACAAGATCTCCTCTTGGTAGTTTTAAACTTTTTAACTTTTTTTACCAATGTGATGTTGCCATTGAATAATCTATTTCTTTTGAATTTTAATAAATAAAAAAATAATTGAAGTTTTCAATTCGCTTTAAAATATTTTGAGATACGGCGGAATACGTAGCAAGTAACTTTAACATTAAGAGGTCCAAAATTTGGACCGCTCTCTTGACCACACTAATGGGACCATATATCCCAGATTGCAACTTCCTCTGCTATATTTTGAAGGTCAGAAATTCAAATCCGTCGAATAAAAAGGTATGTTTATTCCGGGAGTACGTTTTTGTGTCTGATTTCGTAACTAAAAATATCTTTTGCACTAATTAATTATCATATTTGACGTCACTCCCTCAAACCATTAAAAATGAGTCCTAGAACGTGAAGATTCGATCATTAAATCAAATGTTGTTAAGGGTGGTTAGTATTTTATTTTTACCTACTGCACATTAAGGAATATTTTATTTGATTTTCAGTCCAAGATAAGATTGATAAGCAAAGAAAAAGTTCTTTCACCCAATCTTGTTATTCTCTAAAAGTATTATCAGATTATTTAAAGGCAGAATCCCTATATCCGTCTTATGGCTAAGCGTTTCCTACCAAAAGCAGTACGTGATTCTGCTGGAGATGTTGCAAATGTTTATCTTAAATTAATCCGTTACTTTTTTAAGAAAAGAAGTAACATATAAGTATATTAACTTATCATAAGTATATTAACTTATCACTTGCAAATGTGTATAATGGTTGATTTAAACACCATTGGGACCTGTCTTACACCATTGGGAAAATATACAATGTAGGATGCATTTATAAACTAGTTTTGTATTTGTCGTCCTAAAAAGAAAAGAAAAAGTGGGGTAGCCCTAAATTTATTTAAAAATTCTTATGAAATAAGAGAGTAAGTAACAGTTACAAAATAAAAAAATATATATTTTTCAGAAAAAGAATACTTAATATTTAAGTGACATAGAGCAAATCTTTGGAGCTTCAAGCTCGACTGACGCTATCCTATACTTGTTGATGCAAGATGGCGTTTCATAAAAATAGCCTTGATAAAATTTTTAAATTTATTCTTACTTCCTTCTTTGAAAAGATTTTCTCTTCAAATTTATGCTGATGAAAAACTAAGGGTGACCTGTTCTAGTCACCCTTATTTTACATTTTTAGAATCCTTGTCAAAAATGAATTTTGAAACAAGAATGCACGGTGCCACAAATAATATTTCAGGTGGAAAAAACAAAGACACGGTATCGAAATTTAATGAGTCACAAAGAGTAATGAATGACGAAAGAAGATCAAAACCTGTTTGACTGCTAAAGGAAACAGATGCGTTGAACAGATGCTCTACATTCATCAATATATATTCAAAAGAGTTCAATAATGTTTTATATGTCTATTTTTTGCGCACTGTTAATTTAGCAAAATCTTACTTTTTCTACCAATTCATAATCGAATTCGTCATATTTTTATTAAAAATAAATTTCATAAATGATATTTTTCAATATGAATGGTATTTAATAAGTTTCTATTCCTCTTGCAATAAATAATTAATCATTTTTATACCATTCGTTAAGTACTTACTCGCATTTACATTTTGAAAGGAATGCCTGATGCAAAATTTTTCTAACATTTTTCTAACAGTCAATGAAGAAAGCAAATAATATTTAAAATGAAAACAATTTCAAGTGTGCATTTTGAACTTTAAATTAGTAATTAATCTCTTTCATTGAAAGGAATGAATAATTATATTCGTAAAGCATTCAGAACAATTTTCTCACGGAACTTTTAATTAAGCTTTATTATACAAGAAGATAATTTTACCATTCAATAATTTTCACTCTTAAAACGGAAATTTTCAAAACATGAATTGAATAGTTTATTTTTATAATCTTAAAATTTAGATTTGAAATATTTTAGATTACGAATAAGCCTAATGAAGATAGTTTTAAAGCTTATTGATATTTTCTTTGTGTTTTAAATTTATTACTAAAAGGTTTAACGATAATATCTACGTAAACATCTTTTTTAACTCTTATTTTTAGAAACCTTTTCGAAAAATTTAAAATTGTTTTTTAATGTTTTTTAATTTACTTTATGTAACACGAAATATATATATGCATATATATATACATACATATATATATATATATGATAGTAAGGGCGCTTTTTCATTACACGACACGATACCGACAAAATAGGACGACAAATGTGTGAACGACAATGTCGTTGCCGGATCATTTAAGCAATTGTTTTTTCACTTGTCCGATATCGTTAGTCCGAGAAGTAGAAATTCTTGTTCATTCAATGTTTTGAGCTTGAGTGTGTAGAGACATAAAATTTAAATAATTTATTTGAACGTGTTTTGAAAAATTATAAGTTTTAGTTTTGAATTCGTTTTGGCAACGGAGTTAGATA
>NC_092212.1:48060301-48067126 GCF_043381705.1 Parasteatoda tepidariorum | reverse complement strand
TATATATATATTAAGATCAAAATGAAGATAAAACAAAGAAAAATTATAGTCATATGAAAAAGGGGGGGGAATAATAATTTAAAAAAATAACAAACAACTGACTAAAAAAAAAATGAAATTTTATTTCAAAAAACCGGAGAAAAAAGGATATAATCTTTTCATCAGCCCACACGATTATATCCGCGAAAAAGAGAGCTTTCTGATATTGTATCAATATAGCCAAAGCAAAATATATTTATACAATAGAATGAGGAGCACTGAAATAAAATTATTTACATTAAAAAATTATTTACATAAAAATTATTATTAAATACAATTGAACACAATAAGTAAAAATAACACGTGAAAACAGAAAATAAAATAAAAGAAAAAGAAAAAACTGTATAAAACATAAACTATAAAGCGAGAAGCGAAATCAGATGAACTTGTTGTATTTTTTGTGCAAAATTTTTTTTGAGTGCTCCTCCCACTATTGTATCAATATATTTTGCTTTGGCTATATTGATACAATATCAGAAAGCACTCTTTTTCGCGATATAATCGTGTGGGATAATGAAAAGATTATATCCTTTTTTTCCGGTTTTTTTAAATAAAATTTCATCCTCTTTTCCTTCTTTTTTTTCCTTGTTTTTAATCAGCTGTTTGTTATTTTTTTTAATTATAGTTTTCCCCCCCCCCTTTTCATATGTCTATAATTTTTCCTTGTTTTATCTTCATTTTGAACTTATCTAATGAGGTTTACTTGCAGTTTATGCGCAATAAATGAAGCTCATTGTTTTTCTTAACTTTCTTCGTGTTTTCTTGTATTTATTTATTTTGTTATATATATATATGTATTCGAAAAGTTGTTTCTTGTTTCGTATCTTGTTTTCTCTTTCGCTTTCACCTTCCTTTCAAAAGCAGGAAGTGGGAAGTTTTATCGAAAGCCTATCAAAGATTTATTATATTCATAAAAGCAGCTGTTTATAAATATTGTTTCTCTTTATTGTATACGTGAGTGTGAAAAAAGATTGCCTAAGATATAATAATAAATTTCATTCTTTTTTCTTATAAAAACCAAAATATAGCAACATCACTTGGATGTATTCAGTCATAATTTCAAGTTTCTCTTAATTATTTAAGGTGAATCAAATTCAATTCCAGCTACATTTTGAAACCGTATTTTATATATTCAATCATTTTATTTGTCCACTGCTTCAGCCCACAAAATAAAATAAAGAATTTGGAATTATGATCCATGAAAGTGAAATTATTGTATTTAAGATATAACCAAATAAAAGTATGGCCTTTACAAATGGCGGATTTAAAACTGCAGCATTCATTTCTGCATGCAATTGTAAATATATACTTTATGTTGATTTCTGATGGAATCAAAACTGCAATTTTCATTACAATTCGATTTTTGTTTCAAAATTCTTCTAACATCATATAGTGATGTGATGTAGAAAATGAAATTTGTAAATTCCTTCTGGATATAAAACAGCATTAACTTAAAATAATGCATATTATATAAACCTAATGCAACAACATATTAACATATTTTATGTATTACATACAATCTATACATATTGCATATAACCGTATAAATATATTACTCGAACTATAATGTCAAAAAATTTTATTATATCTTATTTCTTTTTTAAGAAATAAAAACATTCAAGTTACAATATATATTACACGAGTTACAATATATATTACACTCGTGTAATATATATTACACGAGTTACAATATATATTACATTTTGGTTATCCTTCTGGCAAATACCAAACATTTCATATCCTAAAGCTTATATAAGTTTACGATTATATAGAACATTCATTGTACATTATTGTTTTTTGTATTTTTTAATTTTAATATTTTTGGATGTACTTGTTTTGTTTATTGCCATATTCTCATGTTTTTTTTTTCTCATACCTTTATTGTAAACATTTCAGAGTTATTTTCTTTAAAACGCATGACTTTTTGATGTCAAATATTTTCCATTTATTTATTTCTCACTAACATCCATGTTTATAATTAATATTATTATTTTGTGATCTTATTATCATTTTGTATACTACAGTATTATATACAAATGCTTTGATTATTGATGATATCTGATTTTATTTATTGTTCCTTAATTTTCTGATTGTTTTATAACCCTGTGGCTATTATTTATACTGTCAATTCAAACTCTTCGCAATCCACGCATTACTTTTACAGTTAAACCTTTGAAGCGCAAATAATAATTTTAGGGGAAGATAAATAAATAGTATTATGTTAATTTAATTATACAGAAACATCTATATATAAGATCTTATATATTAATGCTTATGATATTATTTATTAATTGTTTGACCTTAAACTTCATTGCAAAATATAATACACATTTTAAATTTGTTTCTTATGTATCAAAATCAAAGATTAGTATTATTTTAATTGAAATGGTACATTTGGTAAAATGTTTGCTTATTAATGTTCTTGGTTCAATATATCGTCAGTTGGGTCTATTATTTCTAATATCTAAAGGGGATATAATAGATTTTGCAAAAGCTTCAATTGCATATTCAATATCTGTGTTAAGCATACATTGAACTGCTTATTGATATTCTGCAAGTGCAGATAGTTATGCATAATTGGAAGCTATATTTGACTGTTTATTGATGGTGTATTTATTAAGGAATTAATAACTGATCAGTTGATGGATAGAAAAAGAGTATATGGTTTAAATTATTGACAGTTTATTATCCCTTTTAAATGATTTTAGAAGAGGAACTTGTTTTTATAATTTTTAATTTTGCAAAAAAAGCTATTACTTTCAATTGTGCGTATTAAATCGGAAATTTCCAACAAGGCATCTAGGTTGTTTTAAATCTTACACCTAAAGAAAAGTAGGGGAGAGGGGGGACAATTGTAAAATTTTTTACTTAACAACTTTTAACTAACAAAAAATCCAATGCATTATTAGTATTAATTGACACACGAGCAAAGTAGACTATTCTCTACTGGAAAAAAATAAATAACTTATTTTAAATGCTATCATAATAGTTATTAACAATTTTTGACAGTCGTGCACTTGTTACAATTATCCCCACTTACGGGGTCAATTGTAACAGTTCATAAATTCAACTAAAACATAGTTAATTATACATATTATCATAGCTGTGATATATTTTTTATTGATAAAAATAGTAGCGATATTTTAGGAGTAAAAATAATAATGAGCAAAGACCTAAAGTTTTAAACTTTTAACTTTAAGGAGTTAAAAATTTTAATTTATGCAGTGAAATTTACAAATAAAATAGTGCACATGCAACATAATATAAATTTAAGTAATGGTTTGTAAATATTAAATGGTGGTATATATGATAATTTGTGCTGCTGTGTGTGTAAAAAAGAATTAAAGTTTATGGTGATGAGATAGAAAATCATTAAAGAACGAAAAGAAAATCATTCAATAAAACTTAATCAAATTAGCCGTATAATAGAATTAGATAAAATACTGGATACAATCATCCTAATTAACCTAGCCATTAACTGATTAAATTTACTGCCACACGTGGTGGATAACTTAACAATTTAGTGGTAGTATAAAGCTAAAAGGAGTCTCTGGAAAATAAATAATAAATTTAGATATAAGCAGATTAAGCTGAAATAAAAAAAAGAAACATAATTCTAAGAAAACGACAAAAATTACTTACACAGATTTATTTCCATCACATTAAATGAGGTCACACTAAAATCAAAAAAATGCATAATTCAAATTTTTCTAACACTCAAGTAGAAATCAAAAATTAATTTTGATCATAGTTTTCCACTACAAACATTACAGATCAACATGGATCCTGAAAGATTATCACAATTTCATTATTGAGAATCATACTCTGCTCTCCATTCTTGGAGAGAACAACGGCAGGCCGAAGCCTCCGCGCCTCACCAACTCTTATCATAGACTGAGGTATCAAATTACTTCCAAAGGGACGCTTCATTATTGTTGCCACCATTCCAATACTTCCTTCCCAACATCTGGATGTAGGTGTCTCTGCCCTCGAGTTGGAATTTGGCTCTATCTGCTCCTAGAATCCTGAACCATAGTCATGGGAAATTTGGAGACTTGTGAAAAAAATATATTATTAGAATAAATCGTCGAGTGTGAAAAGTTCCGTGGAGTGTGAAAAGTTCTCATCAATGAAGAGTGTGAAGAATTCAAAGTAGAATAAACCTTGGAGTGTGAAAAGTTCTTATCAATAAAGAGTGTGAAGAATTCAAAGTAGAATAAACCTTGGAGTGTGAAAAGTTCTTATCAATAAAGAGTGTGAAGAATTCAAAGTAGAATAAACCTTGGAGTGTGAAAAGTTCTTATCAATAAAGAGTGTGAAGAATTCAAAGTAGAATAAACCTTGGAGTGTGAAAAGTTCTTATCAATAAAGAGTGTGAAGAATTCAAAGTAGAATAAACCTTGGAGTGTGAAAAGTTCTTATCAATAAAGAGTGTGAAGAATTCAAAGTAGAATAAACCTTGGAGTGTGAAAAGTTCTTATCAATAAAGAGTGTGAAGAATTCAAAGTAGAATAAACCTTGGAGTGTGAAAAGTTCTTATCAATAAAGAGTGTGAAGAATTCAAAGTAGAATAAACCTTGGAGTGTGAAAAGTTCTTATCAATAAAGAGTGTGAAGAATTCAAAGTAGAATAAACCTTGGAGTGTGAAAAGTTCTTATCAATAAAGAGTGTGAAGAATTCAAAGTAGAATAAACCTTGGAGTGTGAAAAGTTCTTATCAATAAAGAGTGTGAAGAATTCAAAGTAGAATAAACCTTGGAGTGTGAAAAGTTCTTATCAATAAAGAGTGTGAAGCATTCAAAGTCTATTTAGTGCCTCAAAAATTATTGTTACAATGTGTAACAGTAAACATAAGATTATTTATTTTCAGCTCTTACAATTGTCCCTTTACTTATTGTTACAATCGTCCCCAAGACGCCATTTCAGCTTCATTTGTTAAAAACAATGCTAGTTAATTAACAAAACTAATCTTTTTTTTAACTGCTAATTAAAGTTTACACTTACATATTCGGTTAATAATTTTTATTTGTTTAAACAAAATTATTTTGTTACAATATAATATTCTAATACGATAAAAAGTACTTACGTAGCGTGAAAATATCTTTAGTGATGTAACTCTTTCAAAAGTACATAAAAATGGTTTGCAGCAGGGGTGCATATGTAGATTTATTAAATACACCTTGTGCTCTACCTAGGAACCAAATCTAGAGCCCGACTCTCGAAATTTTTGCTCTGTTACATTCATACCCTGTTACAATTGACCCCACTCTCCCCTAAATACAAATTGAATCTAAGAATACTAATCAATTAAATTTAAGATATTTTAGATTACGATTGGGACTTTCTAACTGTAATACATTCCTAAAAATAAGATGTATTAAATTGAATATATTTTTAAAGTACGTGTAAAAGGCTTTAATTAACTTGCAACTCTGCCTTCTAAGGAAAACTATTTTTAATAGATACATTAAGCTAAAGCAATATCAGAGTACTTTTAAGGTTTTTTTTTAAAATTAAAATCAGACTTTAAAGTTGTACGAGTAGAGTCTCTTAATTTATGTATTTAGTTCTTGATAGAAAATGTAGGTTAAATTTTCATTAAAGCTACTCAACTGAAAAATTATGCTTAATATGAGCATTTAAATGAAAATAATTAAAAAAAAAAACAGTTAAAAAAGTTCAATATTCCATTCCGCTTCACTGTTAAATATTCCGGATTACGGTTAAAAGTACTGGTACCCTGAGTGCAGCAACCTTGAAATCCATTTTACGGTAAAGTTCTTGGTAAGTTAAATTTTTTCGTAAAATTTTATACTGCAAGTTTCTCAGTAAAATTTATTTCATTACAGTTATTCAGTGATTTTGTCGTAAATATTATAAAAAATTAGGTTATAACAAATACAAGTTTCGTAAAAGTTTACAGTAATAAATACAATCACCCTGAGTGCCTGCTATTTTTACCGTTAATTATTCTGTAATTTTTTACAGTGTAATGATAATTATAAGAATATGCATATGCTAATAAACCAAAATTAAATGTAATTCTTTAATGTAGTTTTAATGTAATAATTTTCAATTAACGAACATAATTTTCAACATGTGCATTGAGTTGAAAATGATTTATACTGCATACAAAAAGGATTTGAATGGAATTTATTTGTTTTTTACACTAGAGAAAATTTATTTCTTCAGTTCATGCAAATTATTGATAGAATGTAAAAACGTCATCAAACGAAACATCAAAAAAATAATTGCATTGTAAATTTAGTGCTGTTGATTATGTAAACTATGGTTTTACATACTATTAAAAATGCGTGACAGATTTTTGTTTGATGATTTGCTGACTATTTAATTCAGTATTTAAGTTATTATTCTAATATGGATCAAAATCATTTGGTGTTTAAGAAATATTATCCATAAACTATAAGTTGAAAAACGTATTTTGGGAAAAAGCTTCGAAAAATATCTTAGACCCGTATCGAGTATACTTGATATCTCAGCCAGAGGATATTAAACATCGATAATTATTCTCTAATATCATGTCAATATTTATTACAGAGTGAGAAAAACAAGAAACGGGAAACCCTAAATAACTTTTGACCTAATGATTGTAAGTTCCCATGCTAGGATTTAATCTTAACGATTCGAATGCTCAACTTTAAGGATGCTAACTAATAACTAATTTGTGTAGACTAATTTTTTAAGTACGTCTCTCTCTTTCTCTCCTTCTCTTTATATATATAAGTTATTGACAGTTTATTATCCCTTTTAAATGATTTTAGAAGAG
>NC_092212.1:48056841-48059177 GCF_043381705.1 Parasteatoda tepidariorum | reverse complement strand
AAACTATTGGTGGTTCTTAAAGAGTTAAGTAATGGTTTGTAAACATAAGATTATTTATTTTCAGCTGTTACAATTGTCCCTTTACTTAATGTTACAATCGTCCCCAAGACGCCATTTCAGCTTCATTTGTTAAAAATAATGCTAGTTAATTAACAAAATAAAAAATTTTATTGAAATGTTAATTAAAGTGCCTACCTACATATTCAGTAAATAATTTTTATTTGTTTAAACAAAATTACTTTGTTACAATATAATATTCTAATACTTAAAAAAAGTACTTACGTGGAGTGAAAATTTCTTTAGTGATGTAACTCTTTCAAAAGTACATGAAAATGGTTGCCAGCAGGGGTGTACATGTAGATTTATTAAATACACCGTGTCCTCTACCTAGGAATCAAATCTAGAACTCGACACTCGAAATTTTTGCTCTGTTACATTCGTACCCTGTTACAATTGACCCACTCTCTCCTAAATACAAATTGAATCTAAGAATACTAATCAATTAAATTTAAGATATTTTAGATTGCGATTGGGATTTTCTAACTGCAATACAGTCTTAAAATTCAAATGTATTAAATTGAATATATTTTGTAAGTACATGTAAGAGGCTTTAATTAACTTGCAACTCTGCTTTTTAAGAAAATTATTTTTAATAGATACATTAAGCTAAAGCAATATCAGAGTACTTTTAAGGTTTTTTTCAAAATTAAAATCAGCCTTGAAAATTGTACGAGTAGAGTCTCTTAATTTATGCTTTTAATTCCTGATAGAAAATGTAGGTTAAACTTTTATTAGAGCTTCTCAACTGAAAAATTTTGCTTAATTTAGCATTTAATTGAAAATAATTAAAAAAACAGTTATGAAAGTTCAGTATTCCATTCCGCTTCACTGGTAAATATTTCGTATTGCGGTAAAAAGTACTGGCACCCAGAGTGCAGCAGCCTTAAAATCCATTTTACGGTAAAATTCGTGGTGTGGAAAAATTTTCCGTAGAATTTTATACTGTAACTTTCACAGTAAAATTTATTTAATTACAGTTATTCAGTGATTTTGCCGTAAATATTATAAAAATTAGGTTACAACAAGTACAAGTTTCGTAACTGCTTACAGTAAAAAATATAAGCACCCTGAGTGCCTGCTATTTTTACCGTTAATTAATTTGGAATTTCTTACAGTGAAATGATAATTATACGTAATGAGTTTATAAAATAGGAATATGCCTATGCTAATAAACCAAAATTAGATGCAATTTTTAATGTAGTTTTAATGTAATAATTTTCAATTAACGAACGTAATTTTTATCACGTGCATTGAGTTGAAAATGATTTATATTGCATACAAAAAGGATTTGAATGGAATTTATTTGTTTTTTAAACTAGAGAAAATTTATCTCTTCAGTTCATGCAAATTATTGATAGAATGTAAAAACTTTTGATTAGAAACATCAAAAGATAATTGTATTGTAAATTTAGTACTGTTGATTATGTAAACTATGGTTTTGCAAACTATTAAAAATGCGTGACAGATTTTTGTTTGATGATTTGCTGACTATTTAATTCAATATTTAAGTTATTATTCTAATATGGATAAAAAACATTTTGTGTTTAAGAAATATTATCCATAAACCATAAGTTGAAAAACGTATTTTGGGGAAAAGCTTCGAAAAATATTTTGGACCCGTATCGAGTATACTTGATATCTCAGCCAGAGGATATTAAACATCGATAATTATTCTCTAATATCATGTCAATATTTATTACAGAGTGAGAAAAACAAGAAACGGGAAACCCTAAATAACTTTTGACCTAATGATTGTAAGTTCCCATGCTAGGATTTAATCTTAACGATTCGAATGCTCAACTTTAAGGATGCTAACTAATAACTAATTTGTGTAGACTAATTTTTTAAGTACGTCTCTCTCTTTCTCTCCTTCTCTTTATATATATAAGTTATTGACAGTTTATTATCCCTTTTAAATGATTTTAGAAGAGAAACTTGTTTTTATGATTTTTAATTTTGCAAAAAAAGCTATTGCTTTCAATTATTCGTATTAAATCAGAAATTTCAAACAAGGCATCTAGGTTGTTTTAAATCTTACACCTAAAGAAAAGTAGGAGAGAGTGGGGTCAATTGTAACATTTTTTACTTAACTATTTTTAACTAACAAAAAATACAATATGTTATCAGTATTAATTGACAGACGAGTAAAGTAGACTATCCTCTACTAGAAAAAAAATACCTTATTTCAAATGTTATTATATTAGTTATTAACAATTTTTGACAGTCGTGCACTTGTTACAATTGTCCCCACTTACGGGGTCAATTGTAACAGTTCA
>NC_092212.1:48043131-48056716 GCF_043381705.1 Parasteatoda tepidariorum | reverse complement strand
TAATATCAATAATGATTTCCCATGGATAACTAACATAATCATTTTAGATGAGTTTTAAGATATATATATATATATAGATATATATAGGTTAAGATTCTAAAAGGAATTAAAAATTGTTGAAAAAAAGTAATTTCGACATCTTACAAGGACGAATCCTTAAACAAATGTATAAAATAAATGAATGCATTTTTCTTGTTTTCTATGAAGTGAATATATTGGATTTAAACAAAAACGTTCTACACTCTCAGTTCCTTTTCCAAACAAAAATAGATTAAAAATACGAAATAAAATCAAAGAATTTATAAATGTTTCATGATTTTCGTAATCTTGAAGAAAACATTTAAGGTTAAGCTTGAAAAACAATTTTAATCGTTAAAACTAATTCACTCCAAACACAAGTGCTAGAATACAACAATGTATAGATATAAAATAATAAAAACTCAGAACAAAATATTTTCTGATACTCGGTATTGAAATTCCCGAGAGACTACTTTTTTCGTAACTTTGAGACAGTTACAAGCTAGAGACTCTCCATGAAGGAGCAAAATTAAATATCGAGATCAGATAAGAATAGAAATATACATATTTTAATATTTATTTCCTATCCTTTCCCCATTTCAATATTCTTCTTCTCTGAATTTTGATTGGTTTTGATAGTCACGTGACCTAAAACCCAATATCCGTTGTCAGTGAAATAAAATTCCAGTAGTTTTTCTTTTACTTCTAGCATTAAAGTAGCCAGTTTATCAACTATTATCATCTCTGGTTACTTCTTTCCGTTTTTGTCACTCAGTGAATCAGGTTAGACAAGTTTTTTTTGTAATATATATTATTTTATAAATAAAAATATTAGCCTTACTTATCCTTATTATCACACAAAAAATACACGGCTATTCTGATAATAATGCCGTACTGTTTAGTAATAGGATAAAAACAGCATAATTTTGCTAAATTGAACCAAAATATACGATATCTAAACCATTCATTTGGCAATTTTTGTAATTATATGGCTTCAGTTACTCGGAAATTCTGGTTTCCGAAATTACAGTTCCTTTTATTCAGAATTAGTACAAAACTACAAAGTAATTTTAACCGAGTAAACAATTTTTATGTCATGCTAAGGTATCATGATAAAATTTTCACATTTTACCACACTTACCAAATTTTATCATATATTATGAGATTATATCTTATTGTTAATATTACCAAAATCATTACTAAAGGCATCGTTTGATCTTTTTGGTGGATCATTTAGTATTATGGTAAAACACGATACATTTTACCATATTATGGTAGTTTTGAACTCATACTTTTTTCACAGTGTAGTTTCTATACAGGTTTTACGACACGGGGTGCAGAAGTGGAGGTAAATGTCGTAAGTCTCTAGGCGAAGGAGAACATGAAAATTAATTTGCATTTGGCTCTTGAAAACTATTAAATATAATAACAAATATTTTATGAAAGAAATTTAAGATCATAAAAATTATGTCACCATATAATAATTATGTCACCATATAATGATTATGTTACCATTTCCCTTGCTGCATTGGAAAAGAAAAAATCACAAATCCCATTAAAATTTACATAATTCTTCTATGCATAAGGGAAAACGATTAAGAATGTTTTGCTAAAAATAACGTTTAATAAATAATAATTCATGCCATATTATATTTATATAAAAATGAATTTGAAATAATGATTTTGATTTTTATAAGTATACATTTTCTACGTGTTTTTTATAATTTATTTTTTCAACTGGTTTTTTATCCCTCTGTAACAGGAGCATCTATACAACGTGAAGAATGCCATATTAATTTACCGTAAAAACTCAAACCATCAATTAGGGTGCAGTTACTTTTTAAAGTAAAATCCGTTTTTAACGAAATATGTTACAGAAAAAAAATCTGACATGCCCTAGTTTTTACAATTATAATTATCGTAAAATCACCGAATCGTTCTAAATCAGGAAGCATTACTGTAAAAATTACAGTATAATATTTTGCGGTAACAATGAGTTTTAAAGATGATGTACCCAAAGTACCAATACTTTATATCATAATTTCATCCGAAATTTCAACTTCGTAATTTATCACGGGCCTCATTCGTTGTAAAGCTGTGACATACTTCTGCGTGTCACAGATTTATAAGGGATTTAAAAACATGTATTTCAATTAAGAAAATGTTTTATAATAATTGATTTTAAAGTTGCGTCAGTAAATTATATAAACCAAAGCAAAACTGGACCTTACTTAAGCTTTTGTATTTTTAAAAGACTTTTATAATTTTGATTTTTTTAAAATAAATTATTTGTACGCTAAATATAAAAATTAAAAATATATTTTTCAGTAAAAAATTTAATAAACTATTTATTTTCCTACTTTGTTTTTGCATGAATTAAATTTAAAAAAAACATCCATGCATAATTGTCTGCTTAAAATAATAAAAGTTTATAAGAGCAATGATAAGAATAAAGACAATAGCTAAAAAACTAATTGTATATAAATTACAAACTATTGTTTTTTGTTAAAAAAAAAGAAAATAATGTATAGTAAAAGTTTAAAAAATCATTTCATTTTAGTTTAAAAAATCCTCCTTTGGTAACATCAATTAATTTTTTCAGACATAGAATTCAAAATTTTTTAAAATACGCATAAAATAAACACAAAGAAAATCACATTGTGTTTTTATATACTTGAAATTATCAGCAAAAGGTTTTTTGAGCACGAGATTTATTTTAAAATGTCAATATAAAGAGGGAAGTTGCAAGAATTTCCTCATAAGGACTTTAGTTTTAAATTATTTAATGTTCGTTTAAGATTGCAGAAAAGCGAAATACACCACGTTCGGAAATAAACAATTTGTTTTTGACATTTAAGAGAAATAAACAATATCCCAAAGGCACTTCTTCAAGCACTTAATATGCTCATAGCATATCATTTCCTTTATTGGACTAAAAACTTAATTGAACTTTTAATTTAGTTACATAAGTAGATTTCTTTTATGTAGTCATGCAAAGGATTTTTTTTTAATTTTAAAAATTCGTATCATTTTTATAATTCAAACTTAACATTAGTAGGATATTTAAAAAACTCGACGTTTCTAAATATTAAAAATGTAACAAAATGCTGAATTAAACTTGTTTATTTTTACAAAATCGCATGCATTTTTTAAAGAAGGACATTTTAAGTAATTAGATTTTTCTTTTTATCACTAAGTTTATCTTTTAAAGTCTGAAAAACTTATAACAAAATTTGTCAACTATAAAATGAAAGTGAGCCTATAAAATGAAAGTGAATCTATAAAAAAGCTCTTAGCTTATTGAAGCAAAATTTCATTATTTTTTGTTTTGATATATAAAATGCATCGTTTTTAATATTATTAATTTAATTTGGCTGAATGCTTTTCTTTTATGCTCAGAATAGCTGTCTCAATATCGTAAAGCGTATAATTCTTCTTCATCTTAAGTCTATAATCTTCAATCCTAGGGCATCTAGTTTTCGGCATTAAAGCTAATCTTAATGCATTGAATAAAAGTAAAATAATATCAGTGATTACATTATTCATAAATGACATTGAATATTTAGTTTATTTTAGCCTATTGTTTTAAAGTCATATAAAATGTACTTTAACTATTTAATTTTTAAAAAATTGTATTTAAAATATAAATTTACTCAGATTCTGGCAAATTCAAGTTAATCTTAAAATCTGATTTATAGTTATTTAAAAAATTACTTCATTTTCCTTCTGATTAAATTTATGTTCAAGTTAGGGTTAAAATAACGTGCCAGTAATTTTATCAAAAGATTTATGCTAAAAATATAAACCCTCAGACATATAGTTAGTATATTTACAGTTAGTTAAAAAATATATGGATAAGACAAAATTTCTTGTAGCGATTAGATTGTTCAAACATTCCATTTGAAATTAAATTTACCTGTTCACTACGAAGGATGTTAATTATTTTAAAACTCATATTACATTCATTTTCAAAATAATCCCATTTCAGAATATAGAAAATTCATTATCAAATTAGGGGGTAAACGTTCTATTAAATAAACAAGAAATTTATATTTAAAGTGAAAATCGTCTGATGTATATTTAACCTTCGAAATGAAATAAAAAATATTCCATTAAAGTGGTTTCATAACAATAATTAGTTAATTAGAACAGCTCGATTTCAGTGTTAGAATTTTGTTTTGCAATTTACCGTAAATAACCGGCAGCTATCTGTCTATTCAATTAACTGTAAAGATTACTTCTTAGAACATTTTTTATCTTTACGGCTTTTATACATCGCTTACAACAAATATGGTTAAAAAAACATGAATACAAAACTATACGTATTTTAACCATTTACAACTAACATGGCTTAAAAACCATAAAAATGAAAATTAACTGGACATTATAGTTTGGCTTTTCGTTAGGTAATGGGCATTGACTCTAGGTTGCGGTTTAATCGTTTTATGAAGTGAACCATGAAACGTAATTTAAATATTTTATTTAGTTAGTTCACCTATTATAAGAGATGGGAAATGCTTGACTTTTTGTGTTAAGCAGCATTATGGTGCTGGAATCTATATCTGAATGAGAGTATCGGATTCTAATGGTCCTGGGTCACAAATTGAGGAGAGCGAGACTTTGGCAACTCTCCATGTATTGAAGGGAATGAAGGCAATCTTGTCGTGTCAACGAAGGGACTCGAACTGTCGGTTATGAGATTAACAGATTAGTTCTCCGGGCTACAATATGTACTCAGCTGCAAGGTTTGAAGTGGCTTCAGTTGTTGCCTAATTGAACTGATAAAATTCTAGTTGTTCAACCGAACTAGGTGAAAGCATTTAATAAAATGTTTTAAGTAAAAAAAATAGTTTAAATAGCATTTTATTTAGGGTTTGCTTTACTCTTTCATTTGAATATGAAAAAAATAATAATTAAGTAAATTCTTATTTAACCATTTTTTCGAGAAATTTTTAACAGTGTTAATTATACTACTCGTATACCTCTCATTTTAAAAGAAATAAAATATAAGAAATTTTATTCATTAGCATAGGGAGAAGATAAAATGAAACTTATTTCAAAATTGTTTTCTTTAGTTAAAAATTAATAATTTAGTTAAAAATTAAGCATTACATACAAAAGCCCTCTTTTAAGTTATCCTTTCTAATTATTTTTAAATAAGATCTGTCTTTTGCAATTTAAAATGTTATTTTTACGGAACATTTGAAATCCGTAATTCCAGTTCATTAAAAAATAATAGGTATAATATAAAAACCTTTGAAACAATTAATTTACTTTAGTTGTAGAAAACACTTCTTTGATTTGTTTATGAAAAGATTTTTAAAAAAATATGAGTACGATGAATTTTTTAGCAGCTTTAAAAATTAAATATAAAGGAAGAAAAATATTATATGAATGTTTTTATCAAAACTTCTCTGAATTGCAGGATTAACACGCAAGTTTTTAACAGTACCTTAAATTAATTTTATGAAACTTGTATATTTTTATTTCATTAGAAATTTTTAAAGTTATTTAAATTGTGACATTTGCTTGAAAAAATAAATTTATAAGCTTATTCTGTTCTTAAATAAAAATGAACTTTTTTTAAGCTTAGGTTTTAAATCCCTACCATCAATTGCGTCAGGAAACTAATTCTAAAATTGTCGTTATTAGATTTATTAGATAATTCGAAAATAATTAGTGTAGCTTTAAATTTTATTTTTGAATCTGTTTAGCAACGCAATGTAACGTTACATCCTATTCTAAGCATTTTAGAGCATTTTATTTTTGCTTATACGCAGCAAATGTTCGATTCCTTTTTATTCTTACACTCTGCAACCGATTAACATAATTTTTCACCAGCTTGACCAAAAGACGAAGCTATTTTCTATCAAATAAATTACTTTTCCATTTTGCAACTGATTTTCTCTACTCTATCTTCCTCTTCATTACAGTAGATACGATTTAACCATCTTACAAGGGAAACTAGGGAAGTGTGACTCTCCAATTTTGAAATAAACTAATGAGATGTATGCCTTATGAGGAATAATTTTAGGGGGTAACACTCGTTTCGGCCCATAGAAGGTCCTGTAGGAGATAAAAAATGATTCAAAATATAGAAAAATCGGTATTTCATTACTTGTTGTTGTAGTTCATTTACGTCGCACTAGAGCTGCACAATGGGCTATTGGCAACGGTCTGGGAAACATCCCTGAGGATGATCCGAAGACATGCCATCACAATTTTGATCCTCTGCAGAGGGGATGGCACCCCCGCTTCGGTAGCCCGACGANTAATAGCCTGCATTGAAGTAATGAAATACCGATTTTTCTATATATTGAATTATTTTTTATCTCTCACAGGACCTTCTATGGGCCGAAACGAATGTTTCCCTCTAAAATTATTCCTCATAAGGCATACATCCCACTAGTTAATTTCAAAATTGGTGAGTCACACTTCCCCAGTTTCCCTTGTTAGTCAGGAATACTTTAATTGCTTTTATCATATAAAGAGTGATACTGTATTTCTTTTAATTTTTTTATCCTATTATTCAAATTTTATTACCATAGTAGCGCCATAATTTCTCCTCAAGAACTTTCGTAAAAGGTTCATTAGGTGATTCTCACATGATTAAATCATTGTCCAATTCTCGGTCACATAAAAAATATTATATGGATGGCTTACTAACGTTTTATAAAGTTAAAAATAATTTTGAACCCTTATTTATTAAATTCACCAAATGAAAGAGTAAAACAATATTTTTAATTATTATTTCATTTACTGATGGTCCATAAAAATTTAGAATTGGGAGTCTATAAAATTTGGATAATTTTAAATTACACATTCTATTTTATGCAATTTTAAATGGAAAAAAATACAAAATATTAACGTAATCTATCAAAAAATTTCGGAGTGATAAATTTTTAAAAAAAATCATATTTTAAAATTTTTAATTCCATAGAACTATTTGACTGATTTCTTTCAGATTTTGTATTCAAGAAATTTAAAATTTTTCATAGTTTAGAATGGTGTGAAAAAACTGTATATCTGACATTTCAACATTGTTTCGACTACTATTAAATATACTAATCAAAAATATTAAAATAATCTATATACTTGAGGTCAACCCTTTGTTTATACCATTAAGACAAATTTTAGTATATGAAAATCAAATCATTAGAATAAAAGATATATGAGTTGATTTTTTTTTGTCTCATTTTACAGAGAAATCAGCATTAAGAGTAAAAGACGTTTTCCACCACCAACAGTAATTACTTTTAATCTTTCTCTGATCTCTGCGTAACCCGTGTTTTAAATAATGTATTCATAAAATTATCGAACTGAAATTGTCTTTTTATAATGGGCTAAATATAACTTTTTTCCCTAAAAAAAAGTTTCAACTTATTTTTTATTTATCTTCTCTATTGTCTCAGAAAAATTGGTTCAGGATTTTATCTTTCTACTATTTTAATGTGCTAATTTTATTTCATTTTATAACCGTCGTTGAACAGCTGACCCAAATTTTTGAATTCACGACTGCCAATTTTCAACTCGGTAGCCTTTTAATTTTGAATCCAATCCGGAAGACAAGGGTACTCCTGGATCAGGTATTGGGATAAATTGGTCTTTGTGGAGGGATACTTGAATGAACTAACCCGTATTTGGCTTACATGGAAATGAAAACCATAAAAATCTCCAAGGGTTATTTTGACGACAAGTGGACTCTAACCAATTATCCGTCTACCACTGACGGATAAGCAGGATGCGAAATTCGTATCGACCAGCCATTGCTTGGATTTGAACCCAGTTCCTCTAACTGCCAGGAGAACACTCTATCCCCTGAGACACCACGACACATTATGTTTATTTAAAGCATATTTAGTTCTTAATATAATAAAAAACTCAAAATATATACGCATATAATATAATATGTACGCAAAATAAAATAACATTCAAGACGTCCAATATTATAATACGCAAATTTTGATTCAACAGTGGAAGAAGATTCCAAGTAACACTAAAAATGTGTGAGATTTCTTCAGGAAAAATATCGTTTTATCTTAATATTAATTTATTTTGATGAATATTTTTTATATCGATATAGCATTAGATGATGGTTCTACGTGACAATCTTTGAGTGCAACCGAAACGGAAGACGGATTCAAGTGCATTTACTAAAAACAGTCAACGAGAAACCTCTTACAGCTCGTTGTTTTCCAGTAAATCAAAGCAACATGATACATAACGCTAGCAGTTTAAATAAGTGTTAGGGAGTTACAGATTTGAGCCACTGTTATCTTATTCCTAAGAAATAAAAGAATAGTATATTCTTTACTTACTTTTAAAAGCGTAAAAACTTTGAATCCAATAAACTCAAATTCACATAAACATTACTTAGAAACTTCATTTACTCAACTTAACATTTATGATAGTATATAACAGAGTATATAGATACAGAGATAGTATATAACAACCTGCGGCTCGCGAGCCACGTGCGGCTCTTTGAAGGATTATTTGTGGCTCTCGATAAATGTACCCGAGTTCCCTTTCAATTTTTGTGATATTATATTTTAAAAAGTCATTATCGGTCTGTATGTATTTCAAAATGTCTTTTAAATTACTGATAACAAATATGAAAGACTAAGTGCAACGTTGTTCAAATCAAGGTGAGTTTTCCATTTCCAATCTAATTATGGCTCAAAAAGCATCTGGAGAATTAGAATTAATAGAGATGCAGGAAGATCAAGCTTTACAATTAAAATATAGGTCGACGTCGATTACTGAATTTTGGAAATTTGAACCAGAATCGAAGTATCCTGAATTAAAAAAGGCTGATTGTAGAATTATTTCAATATTCGGAACAACGTACTTATGCGAATCATTTTATTCCACTTTAAAATTCGTGAAATCCAAAAGCCGATCAGTATTAACTAACTAGCATCTGAAAGAATTACTGAGAAGTGCTGTCACCAATTATTCACCAAATTTTAAAGAATTATCAAGAAAAATAAATATGTTTAATTTTTAATATTTAAATTCAATACACATATTTTGTACTTTTGCTTATATGTTCTCAATAAAAATAATTCATGCAAAAAAAAAATTTTAAGACCTTTTTTACATACCTTTTGAATACGTATTTAATTGCGGCTCGGGGAAAATTTTGAATTTTGAAAAATGGCTTGACTATCAAGGAGTATCAAGAGTAACTACCAAGAGTAACTATCAAGAGTAACTACCCTGGTATATAATATATATGATAGAAATATTTCATTATACACAGTAATAGGCTGCATGGAGGATTAATCATTAAACTTGTAGAAATGGTATGTTATAATATATTTAACGGTTTCTTGATTGAAAGCAACGTTCTAAGACTTAAAATATATCTTAAGCATGATAGATGGTTATTTATCAGATTATTGGCTATAAATATTATAATGGTATTCACATGGTATTTCGTGCAATGGATAAGAAGCTGAAATTTTGTGTCAATTTATAAGCAGATCTTACGATAGCTCATTATGTCCGATAAAGACAATTATTAAGCCGTTTCCTATATAGTAAGATACTAATATCTTTAGAGGAATATTGGAGGAACTATTAGGTACATTTCTGATTTCGATGTAATGGGCCTTGAAGTTAATACTTAATTGATCTCGAAGATTTAGAATGTCTCTAAATCTAAAATAAATCGTACAGATAAATTATTCAATTTAATTTTAAATGGCTTGAAAAATTTTGCATGAATGATTTTGGGTTTCAAGCGTTATGTTAAACAATATCGTTTACTATTTTTTGTCTTATATTTGTAGTAAAATACTATTTTAAATTGTGTTAAATATAATTAATGGAAAAAGAATAAAATGACAAACAATGGATAAAGCAAAAATATCTTTGTATTGCGCAAATTATTCTGTACGTGTATATTGTAGTTCAAGGAGGACTTAGTGCTTAAAGGATAATCAATTATGTTGATACTTACATTTTCTCTTAAGTAGTAATTTGATTTTAAAAGATCGTCGTTTTTTGAAGCAGAAAAAAATATATAAAAAGCTTTACTTTTTAATCAATTAAGAAAAGGAGAGTTTTTTTTTTGCACCCTATTTTACAACAAAAGCGAAGAAAACAATTAGCTTGTTTTGTAAAAAGAAGTTAAAGTAAAAAGAAATTCCACTGTAAGAATTATTTTTAACAACGAAGGAAAATAAAAATATAATAATAATTAAGGAATTGGTATCAATAAGGCTTTATAATGAGGTTTTCAATTTTCATTAAAACTAATTTAATAGTTAAACATTGTTTTATAGGAAATTATATACGAATGCAATATTTTAGTTAATGAAAATGAAAACTATCTATTTAAATCGCAAGGTTAAACAGATTTTTTTAAACTAACAACTTAAAATTTTTTAAACATTTTAAA
Organism: Parasteatoda tepidariorum; assembly: GCF_043381705.1. Classification (NCBI taxonomy): domain Eukaryota; kingdom Metazoa; phylum Arthropoda; class Arachnida; order Araneae; family Theridiidae; genus Parasteatoda; species Parasteatoda tepidariorum. The sequence goes on along the minus strand of NC_092212.1, from coordinate 48,046,293 downwards.
TGTAGAGTGAAGGCAAATACCTGTCTGCTTCTAACTAAATAAATTGGAAATTTGAATCGATAGTCATGATTTTCGAACAATATATGAAACATGGAACGAAATAATAATTTCTGTCCTATTTTTCCGGTAACGTCAATCCAACAATAACACACTGCAAATAAAGTGCATTTAAAGTTTTACAATATAGTACAGATAAAAAAAAAAACTGCTGTATAAAGAAAAACGCACAAAAAAATACAGACCGTATTAGCAATAGCACTTATAAAACTNAAAAAAAAAAAAAAAAAAAAAAAAAAAAAAAAAAAAAAAAATGAGGGATGAACAATCCACAAGAAAATAAACGGACAACCCTGAATAACTTTTGATCTGTCTCGGCGATATTTCGTTTCATTTATTATCAGGTCAAGATTGTGATACGTTTGCTCTTTAGCTAATGCAAAAACATCAAATTTAGTGCAACTATCTAATTAGATATTATTTTCATCCACAATTGAAAGACCAGACACCTGTCGTTGAAAAAAAAAATATCTAACGCTTCTATGACTTTTGTAGGCAAATGTTACTTTTGCTGTATCACTAAAAGTTCTTTGATTCTTTTAATTAAAAATGAAGGAGTTTTCGCTATAGTATGTTTAAACCTTTGCATTATACAGATAATGCAGCAAATTTTTCCTGTTGAGCACAATGAAGGTCATGGCGCGTCTTCATCCATTACCGGAATTCTATAGACCCCTTCTTTTATGAATAGCTTATTCGCAACATTTATCTTAGCCACAGGTTAGGAAATTCTTTTAATTTTTCTCCACATTGAAACGCTTTGACGTACTATGACTTCATGTTTTCAGGCGATTACTATAAACATTCCTCAAGACATGTATAAAATCTGATACTGTCAGCATTCCTACAAAACTAGATATTGACTCATTGCATAAGGACGCACTTATGAGTATATTATTTACAAGGGCCTCAAGTGCAATTTTTACCTAACGCTTAATGAGCAGCACAACAAGTTAACCACTGACTGGCATCACATTATAAAACTTATGGAAGCACAGAAAAATGGAATAATTTTATTTTTAGCTAGATTGGTTTAATCGGCCTGATGAACCCTAATTACATCAATGATAATTAATTTAATTAGTTAATGTATAGTACTACAAGAAATATTCTAAGAGATATTAAGGGTAGTGGTATTAATTTTAATCAACGCTTAATGTACAGATAACAATCTCAAAAGTTCGAGGGGATGTCCTCAAATATTCTACATAATTGGCGCATACGTTTATTTTTCTCTGAAGAAACATACCTTTTTTCGACTGGTTTGGATTTATGACCCTCGAAATATAAGGGAGTAACTGCAATACGAGAAATAAATATGGTCCAATTAGTTTGGTCAGGAAATCGGTCCAAAATTTGGAAACCTTAATACTAATTTTACTTTCTGCGTATTTCACCAAATCTCGAGAACTTTTTAAACGAATTGAAAATTTTGTTGCACATAATTAAAAAACTAATTGCATACATAATATAACTTTTAGTAAATATTTATTACTCCAATTTTTAAAATGCAAATGAAGTTAAATCGACTGAAATAATTGCTGAGAAATCAATTTTCAATAATACAACATTTTAAAAATTTTATGTCTCAGGAACTATTCAAACAAAATTGGACCACTCTCCTGACCAAACTATTGGGACTATACTTCCCAGATTGTGGCTACAACCCATAATTTTTGGGTCAGAAATTCGAATCCGTCAAATAAAAAAAAGAAAAAAAAAGGTTTGTTTTTTCAGAGAAAGTACCTTTTCTGTTTCTGATTACCAAACATCGTCTGCCATAATTAATTGGCATATTTGAGGTAATCTCGCGAAACTTTAAAAATGAGTCCAAGAAAACGAAAATCTGATCGTTAGATCAAAAATTATTCATGGTGGTTTTTTTATTTTGCGCACAATATCGGAGCAAAATATATACAAATTAATTGAAACCGAATTCAAAATATTAAAAAATAAGGATAAAACATATAAAAAATGAAAACAAAAATAAATAATAAGAATCTAAAGCCTCAAAAAACTAATAAAAAAATAAATGTATCAAGAAAATATTTAGAGAAACTGTAAACTCGGTAATCAGTGCTCAGTTTTACAATTTTTCTTAGAATATTTTTTTTTCATATCAGAGGAAAAAAATGCTGCTTGATAAGTTTTAAAGAACAAAATAACATTGTCACGATTAGATTAATATTTCAATATTAATATCTTATGAAAAAGTGTAAGTAAGCTTAAAATGTTGCTGCTATGTTTTTAAAAGTGTACAAAAACAAGATATATTAGTCATAAAAACTTTTGCTTCATAATTTTTATATATATATGAAGAAAAGGAATATTCAACTGACATTACATACTAAAGAGCAAAAAGCTACAGTTGTTTCCTTAATACTCCCATTGGGAAAATTAAAAATAAATGCCTTCTTCAAAATGCACCGTTTTTTTATCCAATAAAAAGCCTAAAATATTAAATATGTATACCTAAAAAACCATTATACTGAAGAACGAATATAAGTAAGAGTATAGACTTTTGAAAAATAATTTTCTGCTGCAATTTTTTTCTCTTTACTATCAATTAATATGCCAAATGCTTTAATTACAAATGTGTTTTTGCATTTGTAATTGTACTCTTTACTTTAGAGAGTTTTTCACTTTTTGTTTCATATAGTGTTAATAAAAAGTACGAATAAATAATAATAAAACAAACTGTGCTAATTTAGCACCATCAACAAAATTGCGCAAATTACATATTGCATTTAGAAAACCTCTTAAAAATGTAGATTAAAAAGTCTACCAATAGAAAAATTCAGATCAGCAATTAAATTTATTTTTGTTTAATTCATAAATTTGAGTTAAAGTTTACTTATTATAAAAATTATATTCAACTTAATTACAATTTTAATCATTCATAATTCATTTTAAATTAAATGAACTGTCAATTATCATATTTAAAATAAATATTAGCGATAAAGTAATGAAATTAGCTTTATTAATAATTATTTAATAATTATTAATTAATTAATTAATTAATATAGATTATATATAAATATATATATATTTTTTGTGAAGACTTATCGAGTTATCGTGATGTATTTTCTAATTTTCAACAATCGT
>NC_092212.1:48027084-48042409 GCF_043381705.1 Parasteatoda tepidariorum | reverse complement strand
TTTATTTATTTTTTTTTTCATTTAAAGAGTGGCCTAACTGTCCAAACACTATGAGCTATGGCAATAGTTTAAAACAACAAAACAATATTTAGCAAATTAAAATTTTAAGTGACATATCAAACGATAGCTGTGCTGCATATACATGTATTCTGAAACAATATTGAGCGACAAATATTATTCAACTTTTCAGAAAATGCATTATTACGTAAAAATAAAATTTTTTCTGAGAAAATCAGAATACCAGATGTTCTTCTCTCCTGGACACTAGTACAGAATCTACAAAAAATGTTCTAACATCTAGTAGATGTCCAGATATTATTTGGTTTGAAAATGGGTCCAGAGACTGGCGATTTATCTTTAGGAAAAAAAATGGTTAATTCCTAATTACCCTTTATTACAACGGCCATGCCTCAATCCGTTTAAACTCTTGTTCATTCAATTATGTTTCTAAACAATGAAGCTTTGATAAATTCTCAACAATTTAGCTTAATGCTTGAAAAGCTTTTTTTATAATTAAAATGGCACTGCTGATATTCAGCTAACTGCTTCTTCTCGTTATTATTTTGCAGCCTTTTTATAATTTAACAATGTTTGATAATTTTTGTTTATTAGTAATATAAAGTTAGTTTATTAGCAATGTATTTCTTATTTGCAATATTAAGTTTATTAGCAGTATATAGTTTATTAGTAGCAAGAATAACACGAATGAGGCGAGAATTTTTCCCCCGATTATTTGTAAAATAATGATTAGAAAAATAAATCGAATAAATAGTAAGTTAACTAAAAATGCTTTATTTACTTTTTAAGAATTAAAATAGTTAAGATAAAGAGTGGGACAGAATTAGCAAGATCCAGTTGAAAGAATACGGTTATAGTTTAAATTTTAATATAAATGTTACTTTATCTATGATAATTTCTTTCTGGTGTAATAATTTTGTTTGTGCTAATGGAAAATTTTGGTGGAAAGGAATTAGAAATATTTTTCGTTTTCTTAGTTTGCACTTTATTTAAACAAAATTACAGTGTTTGTTAGAACCACCTGAGACGACTTGCATCAAAACACCACGACTCATTTAATTTCTTTTTACTCAGTATAATGCAACGGACTACTTTCCATTTTTTTTTCTCTTAAAATGGGGTTTCGTTGTATCCCATTAATTCCGTAAACATGAAATCTCGACGTCATCTGAGACTGAAAACTTACGTCAGCAGTCACGTGGGACACGGAATCCAATTGAGTTTCTAAAAAACAGTTTAAAGTGGATAGTATTTAGTTTTGAATGGGACATTTTTTAAAAAGTCTAAACTTTACCGAATTCTTAGCTGTGGAAATCTATTTAAATTTCTTCAAAATAAAACTAACTGAAAACTTCAGTAGTTTGTTTTCGATTGCAAATAGAGGAAAATACAGACTTTTAGTTTTGAATGTTCGGAGTTTTAAATAGTTTTAATTATATAAAAAGTAGCATTGCAGCAACAGCTAATTGAGAACCACGGGGATTGTGGAGATTAAGACTCTATTTATATTTACCAAAACTAAGACAAAATTCATAACTTAATTTTTCTTATGGCCGAAAATCAGCCCATTTATATTAATAAAAAAAATCCGTTTTGAATACAACGCTCATGATGTATGAGAAAAAAAAGAATTAACTCGTTTATCAACACAATTATTTCCTTATTCAAATTCAAATTATAACGAGCAATCAAGTTTGATAAACAAATAAAAACAATACAAATTAAGAATAGACTATGTTTATGCTGTACATAAATAAATTAAAAAAATGTGACAATGGAAAAGAGAGAAGAAATGGGAAAAGACAAAAAATGAATGAAAAAAGCACAAATTATGTCACATAAACAGACAAGAGATCATAGACTCAATAATTAAGAATCTTCGTCAGTATCATCTTCGAAAGAATCTTCGCAAACAGATTATGTGCTTAAATCTATATTTCGACACTGAAGAAGGACCTTCATCATAAACATGCAACTGTCCTATGTCTGCTTCTGTGACATCATTTGCGTTCTTGTCAAGTTGTTTAGCTTTATATAAATGAAACTATAACCTACACAAGTATTTTCCTTTGGAAAATAAATTCATTTCTTATATATCCCAAAATTCTATATCACTTATTAATTAAAACTGTCTAACAATATAAACTTATATAAGTCATACAATTTCAAACATTAATACAAGCATTTAGTCTTTAAGTAAAATGGTGCGAATCAACAAGTCAAATTTATTTCATTTTCTTATAAATCATCAACATTTTATAATGTTTCTACACATCTTTTTATTCATCAATTCATTCATTTAAATGACTGGCTCATAAATGTTTGGGAAATATTCTTCGTATTCTTATTAATAAAATAAGCTGTAAGGTAATTTCATCAGTGTTTATTAATAAAAACATTTTTGATTTCCTACTCTTGCTTTTTATTTTAAGTATTATGTTTAATTTTAAAGAAATAAAATTTAAAACGAGGAATTTCATTTTTAAGTAATTTTAAACTAAAAAAAAGTCTATTCTATGAAACTTTTTAGAATTATTTATTTTTATAATAAGAAAAATATTAGCCTCAAAGAAATATTAGAGAAAGAAATATTGGCCACAAGCAATATAAGTAACAAAATCATTAAAACAAGAACGGTATGTTGATTTCCAGGTGTCACATGTCAGGAATTCTTTTTTACAAACGTGATGTCATTAATGGAATTAAATTACAAATTCAGACAAGTATCTTTTAGTTATACCTCAGGCAACCCTTTTACTAAGAAAAGTAACATTGTTTCGCAAAAGAATGTTTCATTTCCCCAATGACAGCTGTTAGAGTTTTCGAACGCTGTTTAACAGCAGGGAAAACTAGGTTTAGAAGAATTCAGTTAATTTAAATGGAAAGAATTTTAATTTTAACTGTCAAAGATCGAAATAAATTAAAGATAAAGGAGCTGTTTTGTTTGATGTCGAGACCAAATACATGGATAGAGAATATTTCAGACGCAAGCGTTAATAGCAACTGCCAGGTTTGCATTTTTTATTGATTTTCCGATTTATAACTTTTTTAAAATTTCAAAACCACGGATTTTTAGTTTTTTTTAAATTTAAGATTATTTTTATTTTAGCAAAATGTCTGTACCATTATTAACTTTATTTCGAAACAACTATTTCACTCTCAATCTAAGCACTTCTACCAGAGTCCAAGTTTTTGATGGTTTTCCTTTAATGAACCTACATAATCTTGACGATAACCATCACTAATTCCATCACGAACCATTATATTCTTGATGGTAGACAATATAAGTAACCATCGCCCTAAAGTAGAAACTCGGACTGATTCATGATGGTCCAACGTAAGAATAGCAATTTGTTTAGATGATTTGTTCATGTTGAATCATCGGAAATTTTTCATCATAGTTTTTTAGAGATAAAATGCTGAAACGATCATGAACCTCCATCACTCCCATGTAGAAAATAAGATTCATTTTTGCTGGGCCAACATAAAAAAAAAGGCAAAACAAATTTATTTGGTGGTATATTCCTGAGAACCAACAAGAATTCCCATTAAACAATCATAAAAATGTACAGTTGGACCATCACAGATCTTCATGGATTGTTGGTCCATGAGAATCAAACTTCTCTTGATTGCTAACCATCATAGTATTAAAGTAGCATTTTCCATCATGGAATGTTGGAAGTTTGTTGGAATATCAAAAACCATGTACGCATAATGGAGAATATTGGGTGATGGGGACCATCAAAAGACTTTGAACCATCATAAGTTGCACTGAAACCAACATTGACCATCAAAAAGTTTTGATGGAGCCATCAAGAATTTTGATTAGGATAGCACGTGAAAGAGCCGGAAACATACAAAATACACGATTTTAAGAACTTCTCATAAACGTTGGGAAAATGTGATGTTGTGATGATGCCAATGATGTGTCGTAGAAAATACAGAGATGGCTTAGCATTGTTTAAGATAAAACTAATCAGATTGATGGCAAAAACTATATAGAGTTGTCTTTTCGGCTGTTACAAAACTAATAGTCACAGCTGTTAGGAGAGATGAAATTTACCTAACCATGCAAAGTTTGGGGTCGGAAAGCAAAGGGTTAGCCAGGACCCTTTCTCTGGAGTGGTTGAAATGTTGCTTTTCGCAGAATTCATCATTCACATGCTGGTCATCGTTACATAGGCAGTAATATTTGTTGCAGAGAGAAGATCTGTTTTTAAACAGTACGCTACTAGACCGACTAAACGTTGAAACCATAGACGTTCGGAAAATACAAGGAATTTTCGAATTGCTAGTGGTTCATTGGTATTAAAGTTAATGGTCGCCTAAATGGTGCACTACTATGCTTTGAAGTTGGAAGTCGTTCATTTAAACATGAATTGTAATTTTTATCATTATTAATCATTATTATTTATCATTATTATTTATCATTATTATTTATTATTATTACTTATCAATAATATTATCATTATTATTATCATTTTATTCATTATTATTTATCATTTTTATCATTATTATTTTAAGATTCTTCTAGAGTAAGTTCAAGACTTTTTATAATTTCCATTTTCACCAAGTAAGCAACTTATTGATGTTTAACCTTTGCTTTTCGACCACTTATTGTATTATTAAAATTGATTACTTCGCAAGCTAAATCACGCCATACAACAGTAGGCCATAATTTTAACATTTATGCTTTTATGTTTTCAAAATGTCATGTTTTCTAATAATTTTTGTTAAAAGTTGCATTTGAAATTTTAATGGCTCTTATAGTTATTTAATGATTTGGCAACTAACTTGACAAGCTCATCGAGTTGTTCGCAAAATAAAATTACTATATAAATGTATTTCTTAGAGTCGCAGAAAGCAATTTATAACAATGAAGGCACGAAAAGTAAGTACATAATAGAAATACGCCTCTAGGGGCGTACGATGGTCATTTAAGCTATTGAATGGAATCACCCGTGTATATATTTGCAGAAATCAAAAGATTACAATTAAAACAATCTGTACTATCTTAAACGAAACTATCTAAACATTAATTGATAATAAATCTCCAACACAACATAAATATGTCTACTTTTCACAATTTTATGTAGAATTAATTTAGAAAATCTTATGTTGCTCTTTAGAAATTTTCATTAAAAATTCTTAGGTCTCATATTCAACCTAGATCAGAATCATAGTTTTTTGTCTGTAGTCCTTGTTGGATGACTTTTTTTTGGCGGAGCTAACACGCATTTGCGTTACATGGAGAGGAAGACCACATGAATCTCCCACGTTTAGCCTGACAGCACAGGAACTCTAACCCATGTTCCGTCTACCACTGAGCATATTTCACGTCAGCATTGTGATCGGTGCTAGCCGGATGTGGATTCGTATCAACCAGCCATCGATGGGAACGTTGCTGTAATAATGGAGTTCATGGTACTGACACTCAAAGTACCGGCAATCTTCTTCTAAATATTATCTAGAATTTTTGACAATGCATAAGTATCTTCTATTTTTGTACATTCGGAATATTTATTTTCGTAGACTATCCGGAAGCTCAGAAAATATCTTTTCAAGAATCTTTCCATCTTAGTTACCTGAAAGAAATAGTTTCGCTTTCTTCCATGTTTCGATACTAAAGTTACGTAAAGGGTTACCTTCAACAAGGATGAAAATGGTCATCTCTAAACTTTTTTTTTAATTACGGCAGGCACTGAACTTTCGTTCTTCACCTAAGAAGATACCGGAAGTTTTGCTCATTTATCGTTACCCGGTGGGCACCTGTGAGCCAAAGTCACGGAGGCGAGCAACATTACCCACGCCACACTGCCTCAAATACCCATTCATAGGGTGGGCCTCATTCGTACATTCACACATCAGGAGACTACACAGAGAGAGAGAGAGAGAGAAACATCCATGCCCAGAGCTGGATTCGAGCCCGCAGCCATTGGCTTCGCAGTCAGGCACGCTAACCACTCTGCCACCTGGCTGGCTCATCTCTAAACTAGATGAGCGTAAACACGGGCTTAACTCATGAATGTCTCATATTCAGCCTGAAATAGAAGAAGAATACTTCACGCAATGTAAAAAAAAAATTCTGTTCAATTCGGTAAAAAGTACTGGTAACCTTGTTCCAGCATCTGTAAAATCCCTTTTACAGTAAAATCAAGTTTGCTGTAAAATTCATTTTTACCATAAATTCATTTTTATCGTAAATTGTTATCCGTTATTTTTACAGAAATATTTATCTAAATACACTGATTCAGTACTTTAAATGTAAAATTTAGTGTAAAGAGTAAAATATATCAGATTCTTATTACGTAAAATTTTAAGGCAATAATGAAGTCTACAGTAAAAAGTACTAAACTCTTAAATGCTGGTATTTTTTATAGATATTTGATTCGGAATTTTTTACAGTATATAAGTTTCTTCTATTTTTGTATATTCGGTAGATTTATTTTGGTAGACTATCCGGAAGCTCAGAAAATATCTTATCAACATTCTTTCCATCTTAGTTACTTGAAAGAAATAGTTTCGTTTTCTTCCATGTTCCGATACTAAAGGTTATGTTAAGGGTCACCTTCAACAAGGATGAATATGGTCATCTCTAAACTAGATGAGCGTAAACTCGGGCTTAACTCATGCATGACTCATATTCAGCCTAAATTAGATGAAGAATACTTCGCGCATTGTAAAAAAAATTCAGTTCAATTCGGTAAAAAGTACTGGTAACCTTATTGCAGCTTCTGTAAAACCCCTTTTACAGTAAAATCAAGTTTACTGCAAAATTCATTTTCGCCATAAATCCATTTTGACCGTAAAATGTTATCCGTTTTTTTACAGTAAAATTTATCTAAATACAGTGATTCAGTCATTTTAGTGTAAAATTTAGCATAAAGAGTAAAATATATCAGATTCTTATTACGTAAAATTTTAAAGCAATAATGGAGTCTACAATAAAAAGTACGGAACTCCTAAATGCTGGTATTTTTTATAGATATTTGATTTGGAATTTTTTACAGTATATAAGTTTCTTCTATTTTTGTATATTCGGGAGATTTATTTTGGTAGACTATCCAGAGGCTCAGAAAATATCTTTTCAGGATACTTTCCATCTCAGTTACCTGAAAGAAATAGTTTCGCTTTCTTCCATGTTTCGAAACTAAAAGCAATGTCAAGGGTTAACTTTGTCTAGGATGAAAAATGGTTATCTTTAAACTAGATGAGTGTCTGGAAAAAAAAAGAGTTTTACGACGCTGCTTGTTTAGTTTTGGCCGTTGAAAAATGAGAATCCTATTTCTTCCTTGCGGCAAAGTTATATGTCTGATTATTTCCTTTTACTTTACTGGAAACTTAACTTTCTTTTTATCATTTGTCTGCTGAAAAAAATGATGCTTCCATGCATGAACTGTTTTATTATGAAGGCAAATATTTTGTTTGATTTGAAAAATATCTTTTAACATTAAGATATTCTAAATTTCCTTTGTTTAATTTTTATATGGCTACACCTGGTTGAAAAAATACATAAATAGAATAATTATAAAACGTAAAAAGTACACTGAAAAAAAATTATTGTAAAATCTATCAGAATATTATATATAACTTTATCATATTTTTGGCTTTATGTTAACACCAAAAAGCTTGATGACTAAAGCGTTTAAAAAAATTGACAATTAAATATGGTTTAATAATTTGGTAAATAGTGTAAAATTTTGCAACTTTATCATGATATCTTAGAGCAAGAACCATAATAACCCTTTTTTGGTTTAATTTACATTTCAGTTTTGTTATTTTTCAACAGATTTTTCTCATTTGTCTGCTGAAAAAAAATGAGGCTTTCATGCATAGACAATTTTATTATGAAGGCAAATTAAAATATTTTGTTTGATTAAAAAATATCTTTTAACATTAAATTTTCTAAATTTCTTTTGTTTCAACTTTATATGATTACGCCTGGTGGAAAGAAGTACATAAATAGAATAATTATAAAACTTAGAAAGTACACTGAAAAAAAATATTGTAAAATCTATCAGAATATTATATATACCTTTACCATATTTTTGGCTTTATGTTAACACCAAAAAGCTTGATGACTAAAGCGTTTAAAAAAATTGACAATAAAATATGGTTTAATAATGTGGTAAATGTTGTAAAATTTGGCCACTGATACCTTAGAGCAAGGACTATAGAAGCCCTTTTTCGGTTTAATTTACATTTCAGTTTTGTAATATTTTGACAGGTTTTTGACGTCAAAAACTCAACTCTGCTGCAGACACTGTACAATTGAGAGCAAACGCACTCGTTGGGATGACCGTATACAACTATGTGGCGATGAGCACTTAAAAGTTGAGACTTACATTCGATGAGACTTCGATGGAATTGTAAATCTGAATAAATGAATTGTAAGGTAAAAATCTGCATACATTTTCAGCTCGGAACCTAAATAAATTTGAATGACTCGCTTCTTAAACGTTTTATTCTTTTCATCCGAATATTTTACATCTCGGCCTTTTTTTGAAGCTCAGAATATTCTTTTTCTGATCCATTCATTTTTCGTTAACTGAAATAAATAGTTTCTTTCCTGAGTTTACTTTCTCCTATGATTTCGAATCTAAAAGTTATGTCAAGGGTTTACTTAGTCTACGAGGAAAAATTGCTGTTTTTAAAGTAGTTGATCTTCTAAAAAACAAGTTGGGTGACACTGCTTGCATTTGTTGTTCTGGACTTTTCGAGAATAATGAAAATCTTATTTTTACTTTCTGCGGAAATATACGCCTCTCCATTACCTTACTTCAAGTCAGACTTGTCCTCTCATTTTTTTTCATAGTCAGATTTCTAAAGTTCTGAAAGTTAAAATTATTCAAATAAATTCAAATTCAATAAATATATTCAATAAATAAATAAATTCTAAAAGTTAAAATTATTCAAATTTTTTCCTTTGTATAAAACATCAAGTTCGGATAAATATTTTTTACACATAATGTATAAATTTACTCCTTACATACATTGTTCCTACTTAAAAAAATGAGTAGAGAAAGAAACACAATATACTTGATGTTTGTTATTTGTTTGCTCAGTTTCTGTAAAAATAGTACGTTGTATCAACTTAACATATATGTTGCTTATTAAAATCCTTTTTGTTTTTAAGCTAATATACATTAAATATTGCAAATAATTTTTGTATAACTTAATAAGTAAAAAAAGAAGAAACTATATTTTGAACAGCTTATAAAGAGAATTAGTACTTATGTCAGTTCTTTCTCACAAGTTGTGCAATAATTTTGTTAAAACACGAACAATCAAAAGAAGTTTATAAGAAGTCAAGATTGTTTCAGCACTCAAATCGGAACGGTAAATTTTGTGATTTAGACAAATAATAAATCTTTACATTTTCAACTTTTTCTTCATTCACTTTTGCAATACTACGAAGAAAAATTATTGTATAAATCATAATTCGTTGAGACGAGCGGTAATTGCGCAAAAAAGAAATGTGGTAACGATCCTATGATACTTTTTTATTTAACGGGTTTTCACACACTACGCTAAATATTAATGTCTAAAAATGGTCATTGTATGAATGCAAACTAGCTTTATTTAGGTTCGGAAACTTCAAAAATGAACTTTTAAAAATATTTAACAAAACACATCTATGCAAAAAAAAAAACGCGGATGCCTGCATTTGCAAAATCTTTAAAGACTTGTACACATAGAAAAAATTCTAGTTAAAGTAGCGTATTACGGTCGTGACATTTCTGATAAGAAAAAACACAATACTGGTTAATAAAAATAAAATAAACGGTATTCAAACCGTTTTTTTTTTTTCTTAAATCTTTCCGCTTATATAGCAACAATTTACCGGAAATTCTGATTTTCAAAATTATCGCTCTGATTACTACCCATTTAATAAAAATTAAAAAAAAAATGAAAGAGCAAATGGTTTTTACATCATGCTCTAAGATATCATGATAAATTTCTAAAATGTTGTCACATATCATAAAACTGTATTTCATTGTTAATTTTTATTGTTAATTTCATTGTTAATCATTACAAAGAGTTTCATTAAAAATTACCGAGCTTTCTGGTATTTTCATAAAGAGAGAACCACAGTAAATTCTACCATTTCCTGGAAGATTTGACCATAACATTTTTCTCATTGTTCCCCCAAAAAGTTTGCATTTAGTAAAGTTTTTTTTTTTGATAGAATAAAGATTGATACACTGCAAAAAATTTTGAGTACTGGCACTCAGGACCGGTACATTTACAGTAAAATTATAAATTAAAGTGGATTTAGAGTGGATTTTAATTAAATTAAATTAAATTAAAGTGGATTTCATGGATAATGCATTTAGATTGTTAATAATATTTACCGTAATTTGATCCGGATCTCTTTAGAGTGTAGCTGTTTAAGTTTGCAAAGTCTAAAAAGCTGTAGGGAATGTATTCTTTCACTTGTAATATGCTTTTAGATGTACAGGAGATAATATAATTGAAAGAATACAAATATTACTGTAATAACTCTATGTGAACAATTTTTCTTAAAGCCGAAAATGTTTCAGAAAGCTTACGTGGTACAAGTGTTGGCATAATCTTTCAAGCATAATCCTTCAAATTGTCCTAACACTTTTGCCTTTTAAAATCTTCCGAAACATTAGCTGCTAAGGGAATTTTTTTTTACGTAGAGTTAGTACTGAAGTGTTTCCATTCTTTTGTACAATGAGCCTTGATGACTCAAGGGATAGAGCACTCGTCTGCTAATGAGGTTTTTTTTTTATAAAAATAGCAGTGATATTTTTGTTAAAATAAAGAATTTTGTTTGTTAAAACAAAAGCGCTTTTCTTCTTAAAAAAACAGATTTCCGTTTTTAAATAACAGTATTTTTCTGTGAAATAAACAATTTTATTCTGGCACATCAGCTGACAGTTTTTTTTCCATAAATTTAACAGGTTTTATTTTTCAGAAAAAGAAGAATACTGAGAATGAATTATACTTTTCTCAAGATACAATTCCTAAAATATAGTTTATCATTAAGAGATAAAGAGTTATATTTCTAAAGCTTCAAACCTTTTAAAGCATCTGGTTGTTGTGAACTTTTTTCCCAAAATCACTACGATCGATAGAAAATGAATAAGTTTTCCTTCTTAACTCAAATTGGGTTTCTTACTCGAACTTTGGATGTGAGAAAAAAAGCTGGGATGCTTTTTTTTAGCTGAAATAAATCGAATTTTTGAAAGCACTTTCTATATTTTTACTTTTTTCCTTTCTAAATAAAAAGGAAGGAAAAAAATGATAGGCATTTCCAGATTTTTTTTAAAAGAAAGAAATAAACTGTTGCACGAAGCTAATATTTTATCACCCTTTTTTTCTGGATATCGCTTAGGGCTTTAAAATTTTATTTAGTATTGGCCAATTTGGAAGTACAAAGTAGGCTTGATATGAATCGATTATAAAATTGGATTGACAAAATTTTATATGGAAAACGTTAAAAAGAGCATCGATACTCGGTGCTACGATAAATTATTTGGCACAGTTGATTGCGTGAACCCATTATTTGCATATAATCTTCTTAAAAATAAAACAGAAAACGAAAAATCTGTATTTTTTTATTTATTTACAAACGTACAGCTGACGAAAATTGAGTTGTAATAAATTCCCGAAACAAGGAATTGTGGTTTTTTACCAGAAATGTAAGGTAATGGCATTTCTGGTAAAAAATCACAATTCCTTGTTAATAAAAGCAAAAAGCACAGTATTAAAATCATTTTTTCCAATGCCCACCTGGAGACTGACCTTTGGTCATACAGACATCGGAAGAGCATATTTGTTGGCCACAGTTTCAAGGGCACCATATTACGTGGGTCAACGCTGCTCCCACAGTAAGGACAGATAGTGTATAGACTGAAAGAACCTCCATGCCTTGCCCGTGATTCGGGCCCAGAACCTTTATGATGCAAGGCTAGTTCCCTAACCCCTACACAGAACAGTCGGCATATTTAAATCATTCATATGGTAATTTTCCGTTCATATGGTAAAGGTTTACCGAAAAATTCTGGTTTTCAAAATTATAGCTCTTATTACTACACATTAGGTAAAAAATACAAAACTGGGTAGTAAATTTAGCGTTTTTTATTCCATGCTCTAAGGTTTCATGATAAAAATACCAAATTTTCCAATTTTATCACATGTAATGAAACCCTATTGTATTGTTAGTTTTACCACTATCACACTAAAGCGTTTCGGTAAAACTTACTGAGCTTTATATTTTTCCCATAAAACCTTAAAATGCGGTATAAATTTAATCACATTCTGATAGTTTTTATATGGGAAATAGATCCCTTAAATTTTGATATGTTGTAGTTGAAATCCTCTTGATCAAATGTTCCCATGTGCCCCATGTTTTAAAATGAATAGATTTTGAGTTACAGAGATATCACATAAAAAATACAGAACTGAACTGCAAATTTATATGAATAAATATTTTTTGCGGCGAAATGCGCTAAGGTTCAATAATAAAAATAACCCATTTTTAAAAATTTTATCACTTATAATAAAACCATATTTTATTGTTAATTTTACGAAAGTCGTTACTAAAGCCCTTTGGTAAGACTTACTGAGCTTTATGGTTTACCCATAGAATCTGAAACACGCTATAAATTTTATCACATTGTGATCATTTTTATATGGGAAATGAGTAATTGAAATTTAGAGAAAATGAACAGATTTTGAGATACAGAGTTTTCTCATTGGTATCTTTTATCCGCAGGATTTCAAGTTCAAGAAATCAAAACCAAATCGACTGACACCAATTCCTATATAAAATGTGCAGAGACGAGAAATGTACAGGGAGTGTGCTGAAATAAAATTTAACATTCGATAGTTTTAGTTCAAGAATTAATAACTGCTAAGCCTGTAGTGAAAAATAATGTATACACATCCCTGCAGGCCACGGAAATGCAAATACGGAATTTAAAATTAACGTGGCAAAAGAGCCATTTTTATTTATGACGTTTACATGAGTTACTTTGAATGGTACTGAAATTTTAATTGTTCTTTTTCTTTTAATTTATTCAATTTTTTTGTTTTACGTCACATTTTGTTTTTGTTTCAGAAAACTATCAAAATATAAAACTTGAAGCTAAGAAGGTCTGCAGTAAAAAAATAATGGTAAAAAAATAATGTTTACCAATTAGTGGTGAGCAGAATTAATAGGAAATGCAGCCTCATACCATTTTAAAAATATGCAGTTACGCCACTTTCACAAGAAACGAAAAATCTGTTTGGTAAACTTTTCTAAACATGATTTTCTCTTTTTCCCCAAGTTAATTATGTTTAAGTAAGGAATTGTTTTATTTATGTTTTATATTTTCTTGAATATTTGAAACCTCATATCTTTAGGCTCTACAAGTAAACATAAGACGTGCTATATCTCTTTCACTGCTATAACATTCAAAGCACGTTTCTAAGATTTCTTTCAAAAACAAAAGTCAAACAAAATTTATACGATATAAATTCCCATACTGATAAAAATAAATATCTCTTGCATGGCGTTTTCAGAATTTATATATTACTGACATTACTTTGCTTTGGAACTGTTTAAAAGATTGATTTTCGTTATGCAAAAGCAAGATTTAATTATTTGATTTTTTAATTCCTGATAAAAAAATTTCGTAAAAATTCCTGTTGATTAAAATTGTAAAAGTTATAAATTCATCTCGCTTTGAAAAATTTTGACAAAGGAGGTTTTTTTTAAAAAAAAATTGTACTAATGTTTAATGATTCAGTTTGCAAAAATAGAAATTAATTTATGGTATGGTTATTTTTAATTTTAATCAAAAATATTTTCAGTTTGCATAGTTTGCATCGAATATTTCATGACATTTATAAATTCATTGTTATTTAATTTGCAACAACTATCAGTTTGAAATGAAAATAGATATGAAACGCATTGAAAATTATCAACATATTGAATTCCCCATCATATCTGAATTTTATAAAATTACTAAACTTAAACGCATGTTCTTAAACGCATGCTCTTGAAATTTGAATGGACGCATTGAATCTTTGTATATTCGACGCATTGATAATTTAATTTACAGAAAAAAAATCCCAAATAGAGGTTGTATTCAACTACCAGCCCTTTCTTTAATGTTTTATTTTTTTAAATTTTACTTTAAATTTTGAAATATTTTCAAAATGGCATATTTTCTTTATTTTATGCATTTTCTCTTTTTTTTTAAGAAAAAGGGTCTAGCAATTTTTTTTTACTCTTGCTAGCAAAATCATTTAAAAAATCATCATTAATTAGACACCCTTAATGTGTACTTCAGAATTTCTCAAATTAAATAAGGGCACCACTGGGAATTAAGGAAAAAATTCTGCCGACGCAGGGTTAGAACCCAAGACTTCTCTAGTGATAACTAACTGCGTTTTCCTTCTGTGCCATACTAATGTCGCCATTTGTGTAAGCTAAATATTTCGGTTATTCAGCACTAAACACGTTTTTGTAAGAATTTTATGAATCGCCAAAATAGCTTCAAAATAAATGACATATTCGAACTTATCACCTCAAAATTTAGTTCAGTCTGATGTCAAAATTTTATGTTACGCGTGGTGTATTTTTCTTGTTTGTCAAAAAAAAAAATAATTATATTAATTCCCAGGTTGTATTGTTGTGTGAGAAGGAGATTTGTTTCGTTATTAAGCTTTTGTTCGGCCGTTTTTAGAGCTTATTATTGTATGAAATTGGAAGTAAGAAACTTTTTCCTCTAAACTATTTGCTTTTCGGAACTAGAAAACTTATCAAACCGATCTTATCAAATAGCTGTACTTTTTTTTTCGCCAACTGTTGCTGGAGGGATAAATTGTAAGAGTACAGATTTGTGACGTCTTATGAATTGACATTCCTGTGTGTCTCATGTATGTATGGTACAGTATATATCTTGCGTGGAAGAGAACTACATAGAATATACACTGAAGAGCCAAAAAAACTGGTATGCCTCCCTAATATCGTGTAGGGCCCCCGCGAGCACGTGGAAGTGCCACACGACGTGGCATGGATTCGATCAATGTGTGAAGTAGTGCTGGAGATAATTGACCCCATGAATCCTGCAGGACTGTCCATAAACCAGTGGGAGTAAGAGGGGGTGGGGATATCTTCTGAATATCACGTTGCAAGGCATCCCAAATATGCTCAATAATGTTCATGTCTGGGAGTGGATCCAAGAGCACTCTTCTGAATTTAGACACTTCCGCTGGCCACCAAAATCCCCAGACATGAACATTATTGAACATATTTGGGATGCCTTGCAACGTGATATTCAGA
>NC_092212.1:47989797-48026556 GCF_043381705.1 Parasteatoda tepidariorum | reverse complement strand
AAATAATTTTGTGTCATCTAGTAATGTCATCTAGTAAGTTGTTTGAGAAAAAATATATTCTTTATCAACCCATATGAATTTCACTACGATGTTTGCATAAAATAATTAAGTGTTATGTTCAGCACAAAAAAATATTTAGAAAACTTCTACATATGAAAATCTGTTTACTTTCCAACATTGGAATTTCTTAATATCTCCATTTCCCCTGCTTGGTATGTTATCCAACAATTGAAATACAAGAATGATACAGGATGCAGTCATTTCAAATATGTCCACGTTATATCGAAATTCCGGATATTTAACAAGGGGGGAAAACTTCGATATAGCTTTACACCAGTAAGGATTTTATAACTAATAATAATTTAAAACCACTCATAATTCACTATCTGTGAACATGAGTTCGAATATAATTCCTGATGTATGTAATGTATTTCTTTTTTAAAAAGAAATAATTTTGTGTCATCTAGTAATGTCATCTAGTAAGTTGTTTGAGAAAAAATATATTCTTTATCAACCCATATGAATTTCACTACGATGTTTGCATAAAATAATTAAGTGTTATGTTCAGCACAAAAAAATATTCCTATTGTGCACCGAAACGACATTACTTTCCAGTCCCCCTTATATATATTTTTAAAAAAACTAGAACCCAGAAGCTGAATTCAAACCCAAACTCATGTAGAGGGATTGACATTTTTAAATTGTTTCGAATGATTTCATTTATATTATCATCCGATGCTACTTAGCTTTATTTTATTGTTTTCAAATTATTTCATGCGCCTGTTTTCGATTTTCAGAAAAAAAAATTATAATTCCTTATATATAATATGTTATTCACTGAAATATTAGCCTTTCAGCGATAATTCACTTAGTATGGCTCGTGACCAAATTTTGACCATTTGACAATTCTGATTTAAACAAACTGATGGATTTTTATCGAAATCATACGGAATTAGGATGATTTATTCTTTAAAGTAATTTTAAACGAAATTTTTGTTGTTCACAGCTAAATATTTAAAACCATCTGCAAATAAATTGAGAAATAAGCGTGTTTTGTATACTTCAAACTCTCAAAATTATTTCTTTTGAAAAGGAACAAATTGCATACATGGAGTAAGATTCGTGCTCATGAAAAGTGAATTAGATTTTATGGCATCCCTAAAACTGATCTCTGAAAGATATAGAATTTTACCATAAATAAAAATTAGTTTTACTTTGATATGTTCTTTTAGTTCAATCTTGTTTCATTTCATTTTCATATTTGTGGAGTTTTTTCCCGACTTAATTGTCTTCGGAATAGTTGCAGTGCAGCGAAATCTCAATGAGTGCTCTGTTGCCGTAACGGCTCATCAATTCTGACTACGGCAATCTGTTGCATTTTTTTACATCGAAATTGTGAGTCTTAATTCTATATTAATATAATACGAGTACTTTGAGAAATTAGCTTTGATGTTGTTTTTTCATAAAGACAAATTGAATATTTATGATATTGCATTAAATCATCGAAATTAAGATTCATTCATTATTAAAAATATTTTTAATCAACTTCTGCGCTGTTTATAGCTACAACTTTTAAAACGCGTAAAAGAAAAATAGTAGAAATAAATAGTAGTTATTTTCTACCATTATTAAAAATATTTTTAATCAACTTCTGTGCTGTTTATAGCTACAACTTTTAAAACACGTAAAAGAAAAATGGTAGAAATAAATAGCAGTTATTTTCTACCATTATTAAAAATACTTTTAATCAACTTCTGTGCTGTTTATAGCTACAACTTTTAAAACACGTAAAAGGAAAATGGTAGAAATAAATAGTAGTTATTTTCTACCATTATTAAAAATATTTTTAGTCAACTTTTGTGCTGTTTAAAGCTACAACTTTTAAAACACTTAAAAGAAAAATGCTAGAAATAAATAGTAGTTATTTTTAATAAAAAATTATATTGAAAATATAATATATTAAATTGCAATTAATATAAAATAAAATTGCAGTTATTTTCAATATATAAATAAAAACATGCCAGGAGTGGGATTCGAACCCACGCTCACGTAGATTACGTGAATCAGAATTCAAGGTACCCGTGAATTGCCAGCTGAAACGTTTATAATCTATTTTTTTATATACATTATTTACATTATTTACAATTTAGTTTTATTTCATTATTTTTTTTTATTTTTTGGTTGGTATCTTGCTTGCTTTCAGTTTCATATTTTGGGATTTTCTTTCTTTTTTGGTTCACCGTCTCTTCACCGAATTGGTTGCATTTCAGAGGCAACTCACAGAGTACGTTCATGTCTGACGCCTTGACCGCTCGGCCATCCTGGCTTCGGCAAGTCGACGCATTGTTTTCTTCAAAAACTTGTTTCGGAATTCCATATTGATGCGACGTAAATGCATGGCGTGTCTGCAGTAAACAATATCGTTATAAGTGAATTAATTTTTCTTTTTTCGAAATAAATTTATGTCTATATATTTGTCGTTTGTAACTATTTATATTTTATAAATATATAAGTTTAAAAATGCAAACTATTTCAAAATGAAAAAAAAAAGAATATGCTTGGAACAGGATTTGAATCTGCGCGTACTTAAAGTGAATCAGATTTTAATATGCCTGTGGATTTATTCATGACATATGCCAGATAATTGTTTTTTTAATACACTTATTTTCGAAATAAATTTTCCTCTATATATTTGTCGTTTGTAACTATTTATATTTTATAAATATATAAGTTTGAAAATGCAAACCTTTTTTAAAAATTTTAAAAAAAGAATATGTTTGGTACGGGATTTGAATCTGCGCTTACTTACAGTGAATCAGATTTTAATATGAATGTAGATTTATTCATGACATATGCCAGATGATTGTTTTTTCAATACACTTACTTTCGAAATAAATTTTCGTCTTAATATTTTTCGTTTATAACTATTTCCATTTCATAAATTTAAAAATGCAAATTATTTCAAAATGAAAAAAAAGAATATGCTTGGAGCAGGATTTGAATCCGTGCTTACTTAGAGTGAATCAGATTTAAATATGCTTGTGTATTGATTCATGACATATGCCAGATAATTGTTTTTTCAATACACTTATTGACACTGTGATGATTTTTGAATAATTTTTAACTAGTGATAATAAGTCTACGTGGTTCTCTGTCGTACTCAGTATAAAATCATAAATATTCCGAAGTCTGGTTTTATTCGATATTATTAGTTATTTACTTCTGTTTTAGTTAACCATTTCGTTTGAAAAATAATTGCACCAAGAGAGAAAACCTTTTTAAAAAGTATGGACAACAATGAATCAATGATTGAAGAGCCCAATAATTATTTACATATTTGTCAGAGGACAGATAATTTCTCTAATTAACTTAATTTAGGCATGGATTGAATCACTTCAGAAAGAACAGTTTGTATTAAACAAAACTTTTACGAATTTTCAGGCGATAAATATTTTTCTATTTTGAGGTTACTTTTGCCTTTATTATTTATGAAAGAAATATTTACCAAACCCATTAGAAACGCTGTATGTACGAGTCCTAGGTAAGAAAGTAAAAATATTGCATGCATTCTGAAACTTAGGTGCCGCAGTGGCATAGCACATGCATTATTTGATCAAGAGCTTATCAATCCGAAACCGGTAGTCCGTATGTAGTACTTATTTGTGTTTAATTACTTTTTGAAATGTTTTTAAATTTTTATACATTCGTACATTTGCAAGCATTTGTTTTTAAAGCTTTTTTAAACAGCCAATATTTTTAATAACGGTAATAAAAATAACTATTGCCAAGCGTTTTTGGACATCTTTACCATCATGACAAGACAATTTTTGCTAGATCAGATATGTAACAATTGTACACTTAATTGAAAATAAAATTTCGATAAGCATTTTAAAATTTATCTAGGCAGTTTTCATTATAATGGGATCCTTATATTTAATAATTTTATCTTAGTAAAGTTTTGATAAAACTTTCTTACACGCAAAAGAACGCTAATAGCATTTTTAGTCTTATTAGCTGTCGTTAGGTTTAATAGTTTTATATTTTAACATGTATGTTATTTGCAGAGTAGAATTTTTTTTAATTAAATTATAAACTATTTAACTCCCAGCTGTAAAAATCATAAGGGAAATTCTTATTTATCCGGATACTATTTTTGCGAGTTTCTAAATTTGAGAATTGATTAAGAGAATCGGCAGCAATTGGACGAATAAAGAAAAAAAAGAAAAAATTATGGCTGACATGACGTTAGAGCATAACTCTCATCGCGTGACAAAGGCACGAGTTTTCCTATAGCAGTAACAGAATGGTGCTATTGCCAATTCATAATCTTCATGACATGCAACAATTTCAGATAAAAGGGTTCTATTTAGAAATAACTCGGAAATAACCACAGTTACATCAAAATAATTAATACATTAGTAATTAGTGCTTAAAGCCATCATTTTTTTTTTTTACTTGTAATACTATTTGAACTCTCATGCTTTGTGCAGGGTGAATAAAAAATAAATATCAATTAATTATTACTGAAGAAAACAACGAAATTATGAACAAAACTAAATGTCCTATTCTGACACAATTGAAGAGGTTAGGGGAAAAAAAAGAGTAAGTAACATTTTTTGAGGTACTTAGGAATCAGTGAAAATAATAAAGGTCAATATGGGTATATTTAATGTAACAGAATTGTTTTAGCTTTCACTTTAATCTTAACATAACTTATCCACATTAGTTTTAGTATGCTTGCCTGATTTTTATTTTAAAATTAGTCAGTGGTGAATAAAATAAGGCAAAGTATTATTAATCACACCTTCTAATAATTAAATATTAAAATAGTTCGGAGACCACTTATTTTTTTTTACCCAGATATACTTCTCTGAAAATGTCACTTACTTGGTTTTTCTACTAAGCTCTTCAATTAATGAAGCTAAAATAATATTTTTATTCATAATTATTTGTTACCTTTTTCGGTGGCTTTACGTTATTGTATTTTATTTTATAACCGTCGTTGAACAGCCGACCCGAATTTGGACTTACGACTACTTATGTTCAACTCCGTAGCCTTGTAATTTTGAACCCAATCCAGAAGACAAGGGAACTCATGGATCAAGTATGGGTGGAAACTTGCCTTTTATATGGAACTAACCCGCATTTGAGTTACATGAAGAAGAAGACCACGAGGACCTCCCACGGTTAGCCTGACGGCAAGGGGTCTCTAACCCGATCCTTTACCACTGAGGATATTTCCGTCAGCACTGTTTTCGGTGTAAGCTGGAGGTGGATTCGTATTGACCAGTCACAGTTGGTATTCGAAACCGGGTCACCTCATTGGGAGAGAGAAGACTTAATGCCCTGAGCCATCGTGGCTCTACGTCATTATATTAGGAAAAATAATTTTTTGTAGTTCATGTCATCAGAATAGAGGTTAACTGTAATTAACGTTACTCGGCATGGGGATATTGTTCCTGGCACCTCATGATAGTCAAAATGTATCACTATCAAGGGGAATTTATCACTATCAAAATTTATCTTTCAAGGGGATCTTCAAAATTTATCTTGTAAGACACTTATTTCTACACTATAGCTTTAAAAATTGCTTAGTATGGGTTCAGTTTTATTAATTACCAAATATATCAATNAAAAATTTGCCATACATGTATGGCAAAATTCTGCCATACGTATATGGCAAAATTTTTGCCATAGGCAAAACCCCATAGGAATATCCTATGGCATTTTTTTATGGCAAACCTATGGCAAATTTTCCTAAGGGATGCCTGTGGATTGATTCATGAGGTACGCCAGATAATTGTTTTTTCAATACATTTATTTACACTACGCTGATTTTTGATTAAATTTTCACTAGTGATATAAGTCTACGTGGTTCTCTGTCGTACTCAGTATAAAATCATAAATATTCCGATGTTGGGCTTTATTTGATATTATTAGTTATTTACTTCTGTTTTAGTTAAAGTGTACCATTTTCGTTTGAAAAATAATTGCGCCAAGAGAGAAAACCTTTTTAAAAATATGGACCGCAATGAATCAATGTTTGAAGAACCCAATAAATATTTACATATTTGTCAGTGGCCAGATAATTTCTCTAATTAACTTAATTTAGGCATGAATTGAATCACTTCAGAAGGAACAGTTGGTATTAAACAAAACTATTACAAATTTTAAGGTGAAGAATATTTTTCTATTTTTAGGTTACTTTTGCTTTTATTATTTATGAAATATGTGCCAACCCCATTAAAAATGCTATATGCTGTATGTACGAGTCCTATGAAAAAAAGTAAAAATATTGCGGGCATTCTGAAACTTTGGTGCCGCAGTGGCATAGCACATGCATTATTTGATCAAGAGCTTATCAATCCAAAGCCGGTGATCGGCATGCAGTACTTATTTGTGTTTAATTAATTTTTGAAATGTTATTAAATTTTTATATATTCCTAAGTTTTAAGCATCCGTTTTTAAAGCTTTTTTTAAAGCAGCCAACATTTTTATTAACGGAAATGAAAATACCTATTGCCGAAAGTTTTCAGACTTCTTTACCATCATGACTAGACAATTTTTGCTAGATCAGGTCTGTAACAACTGTACATTTAAATGAAAATAAAATTTTGATAAACATTTTAAAATTTATCTAAGCAGTTTTCATTACAATGGGATCCATATATTTAATCATTTTATCTTAGTATATTTTTGATAAAACTTTCTTAAACGCAAAAAGAACTTTAAGAGTATTTTTAGTCTTATTAGTTGTCGTTAGGTATAATAGTTTTATTTTGTAACATGTATGTTATCTGCAGAGTAGAATTTTTTTTATTAACTTATAAACTATTTCAATTTTTACCTCCTAGCTGTAAAAATCTTAAAGGAAATTCTTATTAATCCAGATACTATTTTTGTGAGTTTCTGAATTTGAGAATTGATTTAGAAAACCGACAGCAATTGGACGAATGAAGAAAAAAAAGAAAAAATTATGGCTGACATTACGTTAGAGCATAACTCTCATCGCGTGACAAAGGCACGAGTTTTCCTATAGCAATAACAGAAGGATGCTATTGCCAATTCATAATCTTTTTGACATGCAACAATTTCAGCTAAATGGATTTTATTATAATTAACTCAAAAATCACCACAGTTGCATCAAAATAATTAATATATTAGAAATTAGCACCTAAAATCATTAATTTTTTTTTACTTGTAATACTAGTTGAATTCTCATGCTTTGTGTTGGGTGAATAAAAAATAAATATCAGTTAATTATTGCTGACCAATACTACGAAATCATGAACAAAACTAAATGTCATATTCTGACACAATTGAAGAGGTAAGGGAAAAAAAACAGGTAAGTAACATTTTTTGAGGAATTTAGGAAACAGTGAAAATGATAAAGGTCAATATGGGTATATTTAATGTAACAGAATTGTTTTTGCTTTCACTTTAATATTAACGTAACTTATTCACATTAGTTTTAGAATGCTTGCCTGATTTTTGTTTTAAATTAGGCAGTGGTAAATAAAATAAGGCAGAGTATTATTAATCCCACCTTCTAATTAATCAATATTAAAATGCACTCTATAACAAAAAAATCGACGCACCAAGAACGCACTAAGACGCGCAAAATCGACGCTCAATCAGGCTGGAATGATGCCGACTGGGGACGTATAGTCTTTAGCGACGAATCCCACTTCCTACTGTCTCCTGACGATCATCGAAGACGTGTTTGGAGACACACAGGGCAGAGGGGGGATACTGCCTTCACTATTGTTCGCCACACCGGCTCTCAACAAGGCATTATGGTCTGGGGTGCCATTTCCTTTGACAGCCGGACTCCTTTGGTCGTCATTAGAGGTACACTTACTGCACAGCGGTACGTCGACGACATCCTAAGACCTGTTTCGCTACCGTTCCTTTTGCAGCGCCCTGGGCTGGTTTTTCAGCAGAGCAATGCCAGATGACATACGGCACGTGTTGCTATGAACTGTCTGCAAGCTTGTCAAACTCTTCCTTGGCCTTCCAGATCACCAGATCTCTCTCCCATCGAGCATGTTTGGGATATTATGAGAAGGCGACTGCATCTGGCATGGAATGCTGATGACCTCATTCGACAATTGGATCGAATTTGGCAGGAAATACCGCAAGAGACCATCCGGGAGCATTTAGGTCTATGCCACGCCGCGTGGCAGCTTGTATCCAGGCTAGAGGCGGGTCAACACCTTATTGAACTTGTTACTGTAACTCTGCATTAAAATATTCAATTGTTCTGAAATTTTAATCATTTACTATTCCGCACATTGTCTTCATATCCACCAATTTTCGTTTCAATCGGACAACTCCTTCTTGGTGCGTCGATTTTTTTGTTATAGAGTGTAGTTAGGAGACCATTTATTTTTTTTACCCAGCTAATATCTGTCTGAAAATGTCGCTTTTCTAATAAGCTCTTCAATTAATGAAGCTAAAGTAATATTTTTATTCATAAGTATTTGTTACCTTTGTCTGCGGCTTTACGTTATTATGTTTTATTTTATAACCGTCGTTGAACAGCCGACCCAAATTAGGGCTTACGACTACTTATGTTCAATTCCGAAGACCTCTTTGTTTGAACCCAATCCAGAAGACAAGGGAATTCATGGATCAAGTATGGGTGAAAATTTGCCTTCACGGAGGATTTTTTTATGGAACTAAATGGCATTTGCGTTACATGAGGAGGAAGACCACGAGAAACTCCCACGGTTAGCCTGACAGCAAAGGGACTCTAACCCATGATCCTTTACCACTGAGGATATTTCACGTCAGCGCTGTTTTCGGTATAAGCTGGAGGCGGATTCGTATCGACCAGCCATAGTTGGGATTCGAAACCGGGTCACCTCATTGGAAGGCGAACACTCTATCCTGAGCTATTATATTAATAAAAATAATTTTCTGTACTTCATGTCATTAGAATAGAGATTAACTGTTTTTAGCGTTATTTGGCATGGAGATATTGTCACGGGCAACTCATGATAGTCAAAATTTATCACTAGGGAATTTATCACTAGCAAAATTTATCTTCCAATGGAACGCAAGGCACTTATTTCTACACTATAGCTTTTAAAAATGCTTAGTGTGGGTTTAGTTTTATTAATTACTAAATATATCAATTTAATACTTTATACGCCGAAGAGCCATTACTTTATTACCACCTTCCATCTATAACAATGGGCTCGCCCAGGTTTTCATGGTTTCTCGCCCAGGAACAATGTTTTCATGGGGCGCATTAGGACCCCTAATCCTCATAGAACAATCCCTGACGTCTGTAAGCTACTTGAACATAGTTGCAGACTAGGTTCACCCATTTATGGCAACAGTTTTTCCTACCCCTTAGGAAAATTTGCCATAGGTTTGCCATAAAAATATGCCAATTCCTAAGTGGTTTTGCCTATGGTAATTGGCAATTGCCATACGTATATGGCAAAATTTTGCCACACATGTATGGCAAAAGTGTATGGCAAAATTTTACCATAGGCAAAACCCCATAGGAATATCCTATGGCATTTTTTATGTGGCAAATTTTTGCCATACATGCATGGCAAAATTTTGCCATACGTATATGGCAAAATTTTACCATAGGCAAAACCCCATGGGAATATCCTATGGCATTTTTTTATATGGCAAAAGTGTATAGCAAAATTTTACCATAGGCAAAACCCCATAGGAACATCCTATGGCATTTTTATATGGCAAATTTTTGCCATAAAACTAAGATGTGCTACAGCTTATGAAGAAATATATTTCCATAGGCTATGGTACACCTTTGCCATACAGCTATGGCAACATTTCTCGTTGATATTTTACCATACATCAAAAAATAATTACTTACAAGAATCTTTCGCAATTGATATTAAAAATGCAAAACTTAATAATTGTAGAATAAATATAAATCCAGAAAGCTTTTTTTTAAATTTCTTTGATGAACTTCCCCTGTTTTACTTGCAGAATCCTTTCTGAAAGCTGTTCTACTAACAAATATATTTGAAAAATTTAATCATCTGTAATTAAATTTGGTACTTGCCCATCTAGAAGAAGATCGCCGATGCACACGCATGTGTCCTCTGACGTCAGCACCAGCTTATTAGTGATCAGCAAACTGCAGTGTTAAAGTTGAGCTAAGTTTCTCCACATAAGTTAGAATGTTAATTAAACAGAAGTTAATTAAATACAACGCTGTATTGCACATCGAATTTTCAACCAAATAGAATTGTTCTCGTCTACGTCTTTTATTTAACTTAGTATTTGTTTACGCATTTTATTATAACTGTGATAAATTTTTGTTTTTTAGACTTCGCATATTTAATGTATTTTTATGTACTTCATTTCATGTACTTTTGTGTATACTAGCAACTGCGATGCATCTTTGTTTATGTTCTATACGGCTTCATGCCTGTCTTTGTGTTAATTTTTCGTGTAAATACCTAATAAAAGAATACAAATGTTTGTGAAAAAATATCGAATGCGTCATTTAAGAGAATTTATACTTGACGGGCTTGGTTTACTAGAAATAGAATGGAAAGAACAGTTACTAACGTAAACAAGTACCACGGATCATCAGGATTGAGATGCCCACATTATGTCACTTGCGGGTATTCCAGATAAAACAATTTCTAGTGATTAAACAATCTGAAAATTTCCACTTTGTTTTCCGGCCATCTCGCTTGAATATTTAGTCGTAGAATTTTCGAATTTCAACAGTGACCTTCCTCGCTCTTAAAACTATCTGCATGCCAAATTTCATTGCATTTGGTCGGGTGATTTAAGAGTCCGTAAATGAGACATAGACAAACAGACAGATAGTCATTTTTATATAGATACATTAATTGTTTAATTACACTTTAAGTCATTCTTGTTAGTACGACTTAGCTGCTGATTACACTTTAAGCTTCTATTAGTTATAAATATATACCAATCTTTAATTTAAAATGTTTTTCGTTGTATTTAAACAAAATTAATTAGTTCAGTTAAATGCAAAATTTCATGTGCATGCTAATGAATAGTGTGTATTATAATACGTAGATGGGGAAACAATTTCATTGTAAGATATATCGTTATTATTACTTAATGTTATTTTACATAGTTATTATTATTAAAGCCTAGTTATTATTTTTTTGGTGTTAATAGTTTAGGCAAAAAATTAATTTTTATATTTGAAAAATGTGTATGTTGTATTTTTGAAAAAATATTGTTCATTTTGCAAACGTGGACAGGGAGTTAAGGAGTATTATGAAAATCATTTTGATTAGAACNATAAAATACTATGTCTTTGATGATAATATATTATGTCTTTGTGCTAATACATTGTGTTCATTGGCGAGCTAGCGCAGCGAGCCATGGTTCACGGCGTGAACCACAGAGGATTGCGTAGCAATTCTCGGGGGTTGGCGAGCGTTAGCGAGCAGGGGGCGGAGCCTCCTAGTATATTTGAAAAATTGAATCGTCTGTAGTTAAATTGGGTACTTGCCCTTCTAGAAGAAGATCGCCGATGCACACGCATGTGTCCTCTGACGTCAGCACCAACTTATTACTTATCAGCAAACTGGCGAGTTAAAGTTGAGCTAAGTTTCTCCTTATAAGTTAGAATGTTAATTAGCCAGAAGTTAATTAAATACTACACTGTATTGCACATCGAATTTATAATAAAATAAAATTGTTCTCGTCTGCGTCTTTTACTGAACTTAGATTTATTATTTGTTTACGTATTTTATTGTAACAGTGATAAATTTTTGCTTTTCAGACTTCGCATGTTTTATGTACTTTTGTGTATTTCGTTATATGTACTTTTATGTACTGGCAACTGCGTGCATCTTTGTTCAGGTTCTACATGGCTTCATGCCTGTCTTTGTGTTAATTTTTCGTGTAAATACCTAATAAAAGAATGCAAATATTTGTGAAAAAATATCGAATGCCTCATTTAAGAGTATTTATACTTGACGGGCTTGGTTTACTAAAAATAGAATGGAAAGAACAGTTGCCAACGTAAGCAAATACCACGGTGATCAGGACCGAGATGCCCACATTATGCCACTTGCAGGTATCCCAGATAAAACAATGTCTAGTGATTAACCAATCTGAAAATTTCAATTTTGTTTCTCGGCTATCTGGCTTGAACATTTGGTCGTAGAATTTTCTAATTTCGACAGTGACCTTCCTCGTTCTTAAAACTATCTGTATGCCAAATTTCATTGCTTTTCCGTCTGGTGGTTTAAGAGTCTATAAATGAGACACAGACAAACAAACAGATATTCATTTTCATATATGTAGATTAAATGTTTAATTACACTTTAAGTCATTCTTGTTAGTACGACTTAGCGGCTGATTACACTCTAAGCTTCTATTAGTTATAAATATACACCAATCTCTAATTTAAAATGTTTTTTGTTGTATTTAAACAAAATTAATTAGTTCAGTTGAATGCAAAATTTCATGTGCATGCTAATGAATAGTGTGTATTATAATGCGTAGATGGGGAAACAATTTCATTGTAAGTTATATTCATTGTATTTTACATAGTTATTATTATTAAAGCCTAGTTATTATTTTTCTGGTGTTAATAGTTTAGGCAAAAAATTAATTTTTATATTTGAAAAATGTGTATGTTGTATTTTTGAAAAAATATTGTTCATTTTGCAAACGTGGACAGGGAGTTAAGGAGTATTATGAAAATCATTTTGATTAGAACAAGTTCTAAATATATATTTAAAGTACCGACTATCTTCTAATTTTTCATGTTAAATAGTCTCAATGAGGAAACTTGAATAGCTTTTTAATGTATGCCAATAAATAAATTTTTGAAAGAAAATTAATGACTCCAAGAAAAATAAGCGAGAAGAAAAAAAATTATTATAAAGCATCATCATGAACTTTAAAAGTTATTAAGATCGACGTGTTTTGTGCCAACTCCTTGTCTGCCACCGTTGTTTCTCTCGGCTACCACGATTTCTCTTGCTTTGCTTTTAAATTTTCTTTTTCGTAGCGTTTTCAGTTTTGATTTTATCATTCTCATGAACTGGATCTTGAGAATGAGTGTGTTGGTTTTGACCGCTCAAAACACTCCGACCTTTTATATCCTAGTATAATTTTTTTAACTAATGAAGTTTATCCTTTGTCAAGCAAACGCTTAGATTTTTTGGAATCAGAATTATAGACTTTCACTCGCATTGTATTTAGATTTCCTCAATCGAGATGTTTTCTTACACTCCATAAATTAAAAAAGAAATTATATCACTCAATTCAATATCACAATCCAATGTGTATTACTAAGAAAGTACAGGAACTCTTTCCATACATGAGTGAAAAGAAACTTATAACTCAAACTAGTAAATTAATTTCCTTTCCCATTCAAAGTAGTTTTCGGATTCGAATAAAAAAAAATAATGAAGAGCTCTCATTGAATAAGTTCTCCCAAATGAATAAAGAACTTGAAAAAAACTTATAATATTTTATCCTTTTCAGCTAAGCTTAACCCACCTTTGACAAATGTTTTATGCTCTCACACAACAATGCCCTCATGATTAATCGAGTTACAGGAATCGAAGTTTATTTATCTTCTAAGCCTAAAAGGTTCGGTTATTTGTTCCTCTTTTTTTTCATGTAGTGGTCTCTTTGATCCTTGAGCAATAGATCAGACAGTAAACAAACTTCTCAAGCAAGTATCGGTTTTGTGTTGTTGGTTACTTGAACAGGTCTGATCAGTAACCATCTGGTATTATTGGCTGATGAAACTTTTTCAGTCAAATATCATTTATAAAAAGGTAGTGGTAACTTTCACAGATGGATGATGCATTTTCAGGTTGTGTTTCCTGTAAAGTAAATAGTTTTGTCAATTACTTCGTTCAATGTGTATTTTACCATTGTTGTAAACTCTTAAGGTATTTAAAGCACGTTATTTTTTATATTGGCATATACGAATTCTAAAAATGCTTGCTTCGCATTAAAACTAATCAATATTATATTTTCTTTAAAACGAAGGGCTGAAAAAATAACAAAGTAAATTCGGATTATTACCTTTGTTGGTGAATTTGGGAGTTTTAACATTTCCTAAATTGATCATCAACACGTTGATCATTATTCATCACCTATCGATCAGATATGATTATGATCAATCAAATAATAGAAATAAAAGCTCATTTACAGTCTGGCAATTTGTTCTTTTTCTCAGTTCTTTAATATAGACCAGATCTATATAAATAAAGCAGAATGATTATGTAAGAGTGTGTATACTTTATAGCAGTGTTTCCCAAACTTATGACTTTTGTGTACCTTTTCTAAATTTTTTGTAACGCTGTGTACCACTAATACAAAAATGAATGTATTTTTCACTATAAAAAATTGCTCAAAAGTTCAAAATCACAACTGGCTGTTGACACCACTTATTATTAACTGTTAACTCAGCAAAAAATAGCCAATGGAAAAGTACGTAATTGTAAATTTTCATGGCTAGCTTTGTTTTTAAATACAATTTTTTGAAATGTTGATAGATATTTCGCATAAGAATGCGTACCC
The DNA here is from genome assembly GCF_043381705.1 of Parasteatoda tepidariorum. NCBI lineage: Eukaryota > Metazoa > Arthropoda > Arachnida > Araneae > Theridiidae > Parasteatoda > Parasteatoda tepidariorum. The sequence goes on along the minus strand of NC_092212.1, from coordinate 48,012,021 downwards.
CCCGCTAAGCTGTTCCCGTACCTCTGGGGGTACGCGTACCACCATTTGAGAGACACTGCCTTATTGAAATACATAATTGAACCGATCCGTGCCAAATTTGGTGTACTTACGTTTAAATATACGGTGGATCTAACTATCTACTATAAAACTAATTTAAACTACCAGTCTGTGCTCTACATTCCAAAGGAAGAATGACAAGTGCATATTATATGCATATATAAATATATTATAATAAGTCATGGGGGCTCAGGGGATAGAGCACTCGTCTCCCAATGAGGTGCCATGGGTTTGAATCCCAATTATGGCTCGAATAGCAGCGATGTCTAGTTGATACAAATTCCACAAACGGCTTACACCGACCACAGTGTTGACGTAAAATATCCTCAGTGGTTGACGGATCGTGGATTAAAGCTCCCTTGCTATCAAGCTAATCTCGGAAGGTTTTCGTGATTTCCTTCTCCATGTAAAGCAAGTGCGGGCTAGTTTCTGCAAAAAGACCTCTACAAATTTCTCCCAATACTTCACCCAGAAGTTTCCTTGTCTTCTGGTGCACGTTGTGCTGCACTGTTTTGTGTACGATATCTTAGTGTTAATTGATACTTATTTATTGATCATTAAGTGATAGAAATTCCACACCCGACTTGCATCGACCACTGTGCTGACGTAAAGTATCCTCAGTGATTGACAGATCAAGGATTTAAGTTCACTTGCCGTCAAGCTAATCGTGGAAGATTTTCGTGATTTCCTTCTCCGTGTAAAGCAAATGTGAGCTAGTTTCTGCAAAAAGACCTCCACAAATTTCTCCCAATACTTCACCCAGAAGTTTCCTTGTCTTCTGGTACACGTTGTGCATGACTGTTTTGTGTACGATGTCTTAGTATTGATTGATACTGATTTATTGATTATTTACTTTCCCTCCACCCCATGTGATGAACAGAGTGGTTTTCAGTTAATAATAAAGGCACTTCTTAAACAATCATAGGTTTCGTATTGAGGATTACTTGAATAGCTCTAATCAATTATTATTATTTTTTTTTTGGCAGGTAAAACTTTTAACTCAAATATCATCCAATAAAACAGCGGTAGTAACTTTCACAGATGGGTGACCTATTTTCATGTTCTGTTTCCTGTAGAGTAGAAAGATTTCTCCTTTTAATGTTTATTTCACAATAGTTTTCAACTCTTAAAATATTTAATGCACGTCTTCCTTTTTTGGCGCATTTCTTTTGGTATTATCGGCTGTTAAACATTTTAGTTCAATATTATTGTAACACTCATGAGAATGTAGAGGTAATTTCCGCAGATGGATGTCATATTTTCAGGTTTAATTTTCCGTTAAGTAAATAGTTCGCTTGAAGTATAATTTACTAACCACGACAACACTTTAAAGGCTAATTTTAATTTTTATTTTGGCGCATAAATAATCAATTTTTTTTTGTTAATTAAAGAATCTTTTATATTTTTTTGTTCATTCAAAAGTGCGTACAATACTTATGAAATTTATTATAAAACTGCAAAATTCATCATTTCATGGCAAAGATGCATGCAAATTTAATTTTAAACACGTTTCAGCTTCGTAATATATTCTGAAAGTGAAGCTCTTCAAACCTCCAACAATGAATAATGATTTACAAAATCATTAAAGATAGTGTTAGATACGGAAGTCGAAATAGAAGTGTCGAAATATATTTCAAAATAAGTACTGTCCTTAAAAAAATTTCTCTAGCGGACCACTAAAACACAAATTGAATCATACACGATAGTTTCCAGTGAATTGCATATTTTTGTAAGGAACATATTGTTTCTTTTAATAATTGCAGCTGAAATATCAAATGCATTCAAAATTTTATCAAAGAAAATTAACAAATCATTCAATGGGTAACATTTTGGAATTTTCCTTCTGAAATTACTGTAAAATAACCGGTAGCAATCGGTCCATTCAATTAACCGCAAAGTTTACAGTAAAGTATATTCATTTATCTTCAGGGTTTTGAAACTATTCACAATAAGTATGGTTTAAAAAACCATGAATACAAAACTATACGATTTTTAACCATTTACAACTGGAAGTGTTTCAAAGCCATGAAAAAATTTTTTGAATGGACATTGGAGTTAGGCTTTTTGTTAGGTAATCGACACTGGAATCACCTTGTAGCTGAGTTGTGTTTTGTCAAATAAACCATATAATGTGGTTTAATTAATTTATCTGCTTTTTTCACTTAATGTAAGACATAGGAAATTCTAGACTTCTTGTGTGAAGCAGCTATCTTTGCGTGGATGAGGATATTGTATTATAATAGTCCAGGGAGACAAAATTAGGAATGCAGAACACTAGAAACTCTTTACATGTAGAAGACTTCCTCCTATATTTTTGGGTTAGAAATTTTAATCCGTTGAGCTAAAGGTTTTATTTATTTACAGAAAGAACGCTTATCTGATTTCCAAGCTTAAAATATCGTCTTTACCAATTAATCATTATATTTGAAAACATGAATCATTAGGAAGTTCTATCGTCACCCTATCATTAGATCTAAAGTTTTTCAGGGTGCTCTGGGTTTTTTGTCTTTTTTTTTTGCTCACTAAAACAGAATAAAGCCGTTAATTTCACAAAAAGAAATACTGTTTTAAGTTGATAAGTACTGTTTTTTAACAGAAAAAAACTCGCTAAAACAACTATGCCTGCTTTGGGGTCAGTGGGAATCGCGAACTGGAATTCGTACCACCAGACAAAGTTGAAATTCGAACCTGGGGCACTTCATTGAGAGGCGAGTGTTCCGTTCCCGATGCTACCAAAGCGTGGTCTTTATTATGAAGAACTCTCTTTATCTCTAAAATCTTCTTAACATTATATTTCAGAGCAAAAACATTAAAATTCTAGTGACCAATCCTTATAAAATTGTTTGGTCCACTTGACTTATCAAAAAATTATATCTAAAAAAACATAATAATCCTTTAGAGTATCACTTGGATAATAAAGTCTATTCGCAGTTTTATTTAAACGATGTTCAAAACCATAATGCATTTTCTAAGAGCAAGATTAGAAAATAATCCTGAAATGAGTTTTCTTTTTAAAAAAGTACACTTATCGTATGGTAAGCAAAACTGAATGGCAAAATCGGAATTTTGAACTGGCAGTTTTAATCCGTATAATAAATTTAAAAAAGATCTTAAGACACAAACGAACCATTTATTCAACAAAACAGCTTTAAACCGTCAAATATACAGTAAAAGACCGTAAAAAAAAACTTTTTTACATTTCACGGATAACAGTTAAAAACAGATTTTTTTTATTAATCTTTAAACAGTGTTTTTTGTAAAAGAAATTTTTACTGTGGAATTATGAGTGTATTTTTCACATCGTTTTCTAAAATAAACAGCACATCTAATTTTCGTAAGTAAGCCCTTAATTTTGTGTAATATATATCACTCTCCGTAATACACATCTTAAAACATGAGTGGCGTCTTCGTATTTCCACTAGTCCATTTCCACTTTAAATCTAAACTTCGGTGTAAATTTGCTTAAGTCAAATATTAATTTTATTTGATAGTTCTTTTTTAAAAAAAACTTACAGTATTATCTTCTTATGCTTCCGAATATGCCGCTTATTAACTCCCGAAAATCGTTTAAAACTATTGGAATAATTTTTCATTATTCAGTTACTTATAAACACAATTTAAACATCGAAAAATTCTGGTAAAACGTATGTAGTACGGTATGGTAATGACATTTTTGATAAAAAAAAAACTTAATTCTGATTAATGGAACAAAAATATACGGTATCGAAACCATTCATTTGATAGTTTTTCCTTTCATCTGGTAATGTTTTAACGCGAATTATGGCTCTCAAAATTATAGTTGTTATTGCCACACATTTAGAAAAAAATTCAAAACTGAAACGTAAATTTAACCAAATAAATTGTTTTTATGCCATGCTTTAAGGTATCATGATAAATTTTCCAAATTTATCCAACCAAAATTTTATCACATTACAAAATCATATTTTATTGTTAATTTTACCAAAATCATTACCAAAGTGTTTCGGTGAAAATGTTTGGTGTTGAGTCAGAAATATGGAAAATTTTTCCATATTCTTGACCATACTTTTTTCTTGATGTGGGAATATACATCTAAGTCTTAGAAGCTGCATCAGAAGATTAAGTTAAATCTTTAACTATAATGGTTGAGCCATGAAGACTCAGTAGTTGACGACACTGACCAGTCATTATGAAGGAGTAGGGTTCGATCATCAGTGGCGGCTTGAAACACACCTATCTGCGTATGGATGATAGCCATCGAAGTGAAGTCTATTTGTGCGCAATCTTCTCCAAATTTCCATAACCATATCGTAGGTCTTAATTTCTCTTAACTGACTGTTATAAACATATTTTGCTTGATTTTTACTTTTATTTGAGTTTTATAATACTAAAGTTAATTAGATACTAAATACCACTGATGATAATACTAAAGTTAATTAGATTGTCTTATTATAAAATTTTATTTTTGTCAATTAAATTCTATTTGCAATCCAAGTTTTTTCATGCATGATCGTAATTTTTGAAAAAAAAAAAAACAAAGGAATCGAATACTTTATACTTCTTTCTGAAGCTTTTTTCAAAAAAAAAATTTTTTTTACTAAACAAAATAATTAGCTTTAGATTATTTCTCCAAAAACTATTAGAATTCTGCAAATTTTAGTTGTCTTCTAGGCATTTAGGTAATAATCATCCCAATTTTTTTTTACTAAACTATACAAATTGTTAATAACAGAAATTATATTGTAAAAGCTAATTATCATTTCCATTTTCTCTCGGCAAACTAAATTTTCCCCAATTACTATGAGAACCTCAACCAATTTGACAAAGTGAATGATGAAGTTGGTATTTATTCATAACTAATTAAATCCGTTACTTATTAAATGCTGAAAGTTTATTATATTTAAAAGGGCAGCTTAAAATTGCTGTATTTGTCACTGCATAGATAATTAGAGTGTTCCCACAGGCAGGAAATTCCATTGCTAATTTCATCCATCCTTCAGCATCAAATCTAATTTCTTTCGCTTTTCTGTATTATTTGTTCGCTTTCGATTTATTCGCTTTGAGCTAAGATTTGGGAAATAGTTTTGAATATATTATTATTGAAGATTGCATTGAATTTTTATTCATACTTCTTTGTTTTAAATACTTGTCATGCCCGTCATTTGAGTAATTATTTAATATGCTTAAATATGTTTTTAATGAAACAGTTATTTTTCCTTTTTTAGATCGTTAGTAATTTACATTTCTTTTTATGGACGAACAACTGTGTGGGAGAAATATTTTTAATACATTTCTTTAAAATATTTCAATAAAATACTCTGATTATTTAGCTACGTAAGGTTTCTTGGGGTATTCATCCACTTTTCCTTCGAGGTTAATATCTTCCTTACCTGTACTATGCATGATTCTTTATCGCCTTACGAGATCATCGCCAACGAAACCAATTATTTTTATTTTTTGAAATGCAGGATGCTATTTAGGCAAAATATAAAATAATCGTCCTGATGAGGTTATTATGTAAATGAGGTACATGTTACTGTGAATGACCGAAATCGGTGGTTGTTGACTTTCACCGGTGGATGTTGACAATCAAATTAGTCGCTTTGGGGAATGTTCGAAATATTTATCACATCCGATTTGATATTAATTTATTCGTGGATATAATTACATTTATTCGATATTTTAATACTTACTGACGATAGATTAGAACAAAAATCAGTGTTTGGAGTATCGGACAAATATATACCGGGCAATGGCACTTAACTTTAAAAAAACATCAGTGTAGGGTATACCGGGCAAATGTATACCTGGCAGTGGCACTTGACATTAAAAAGACATCAGTGTAGGGTATACCGGGCAAATGTATACCAGGCAATTGCACTTGACCTTAAAAAAACATCAGTGTAGGATATACCGGGCAATGGCACTTAACCAGACCTAGTATGACTAGACCTTTGGTAAATGTCCGAAATATATACTAGGTCTAGTGCCACTTCTGCTATAGCTTAAATATCTAAAAAAAATTAAACAAAGCGTTTGAATTAATTTTAAACTGATAACGAAATTATTGCTTTAAAATTAAAAAAATAATAAAAACTGCGCTAGATAAGAGTAATTGAAGTAGTTGCTTTATACAGCGCATGTGTGGAAAAAAATTATCCAGTTGCATCTAAAAGTGGATGAATATCTCAAGACACCGCTACGTAATCGTGAAAAAATTTATTTTCACCAGTACAAAGCACTTTAACGAAATAGAATTTAGGCTTTCTATCTTTATAGATTATTCCACTTTCTATGTTGTTGTATGCGGAAATAATTAAGACAACACTGTAAATTGTTTTAAAAGTTGTGGATTTAGCTGAGAAAAAATTATAGTTAATAACATTTTTCGGTGTTAATGTTAACTAAAATCTATCTATTATAGTTTTATTTACTTATTCTTTGTTTGTTTGTATTATGACAACAATTGTTTTCATGAGCTTTATAATCTATTTAGGGCTTCATTGCAAAAGCATATCTTTTTAAAAAAGCACATTTTTAGTAATATATTTATCCTATTTGTTTCAAACAATTGATAATTTGCAAATTCTATATACTTTTTTGCACCACAGCTACAGTTCTTTATATAAAAAGGAATTTAGTTTCCCTGAGCACCAAAAATGGTAACAACTATACACTCTTTTTTAATTTATTTTTTATCGTGTGAACTTAATAAAGATACCTTAGTTTTGTTCCCTCCTTTGACGTGAATTTTAACAATCATCTTTAATTTACTAGTTGGGTAGTTGGTCCTCAAAAATGAAATGATGGTAATCAAAAGTTATTGTATTAGCATTAAAATCTGTTTTTATTTCAAGTTTTACATAATTTGTATAACATATGACTCGCGTACAGCATTTCTAACGCACTTTCGCTAATACAATATTTTTTATAAAAAAAATACTGTGCTAGATAAAAAATTCAGGCATTTTTTCTCAACTTCTTTTTTATGATTTTCTCATAATACATATTTCGTGAATAACACTTTACTCGAGCATATTCTCCACAACGTTTAATAACACCATGTTGCTGGCACGAAATCCTCTAAACTAACATATGACATCAACCATTCTAAATTATCTAATTATTAAAACGCAGTTATGTGACTAACAAATAATCCATTCCTACAATATCTAACGTACTTTTGCTATTGCAAAATTTCTCATAAAAAATAATGCATCAATAAAAAAAATGCATAATTCTTGTTTCTCAACTACTTTTTTTATGTTTTACGCAGCGTATATTTCAAGAATAACATTTTACTCATGCATAATTTCTACAGCATTTAATAACATCATGCAGCTGACGTGAAATCTTCTGAACTAGCGTATGACATCAAGCATTCCAAATTATCTAAATCTCAAAACGCAATTATGTGACTAACCAACAATCTATTCCGACAATATCTAATGTAGAATGTTTAATGCAATATTCTATTCACAGCTGTGATAGCCTGGATCCTCGTGAAGTTCCAAAATGATTAATGAAAAGAGTTCCTTTTACATAGACCATGATTTGCATATCAGTACTTCATGTAAATAGTTTCTACTCCGCAATCATTAAATCCATTGTAGAGTGGATTATTTAATTTCAATGAATTTTGTAGAATAGGCATTGTAAAATTTCAATCTAGAATTATTTAAATTTATGGTGAATGAATAGTTACTGTTGCTACTGGAGCTTTGTAATTTACAGTTAAAATTCATCATCTGTGTGTTTCCAATATTTCAGATTTTGTTCTTTCCAGTATTCTGATTGGCAATGAGGAAATTAACGTATCGGAGAAACAGAATTTAAAATAGAATATTGTAAAAAGCCTGTTTTCTTGTCGAATTAGCCACCATTAGGATCTATTTTGGTTTGTTACATTTGCAGTTACAATTTTCTTTTCTAGGTATAGCATTTCGAATCTATAACTCGGTAACTTAACTGGCTTAGATGGGCCGCTCTATTATGCTACACGAGAAATCCCACTGTGCCTAAGATGCCAGTGTACGTATTTTAAGGAAAAACGTTATACTTTTCTCCTTAATTGTTTCCAATATCCCAGATTTCGCATTATTTGCTTTCCCATGTATCCTGTAATGATGAAATTAACGTATCGAGAAAACAGAATTTAAAATAGAATAATGTTAAACACCTGTTTTCTTGTCCAATCATCTACCAGTAAGCTCTATTTATAGTTTGCTACAGCTGGAGATGCACTTTTTTTGTAGGTATAGCATTTCAAATCGTGGTAATTTAATTGGAGAGAAGACGTGCTTAATTTTGCTACACGCACTGAGTCTGAAAAGCTCGTGTTATACGTTTCTCCTCAAAATGCATTTACAATTGTTTTTTGAGTTAAGAAAAATTTCAGCTAAAAATTCTGCAAATCATTTCTTTACTGAATTTTTATTTGCATGAAAAAAATTTTCTTTCTTTTCCGGCTGATTTTTGAAACCAATCGTCGTGTAGATTAGAATTGAAGATTATTTTTTCCGTAATTTTAACCTTTCATAAGGTTAATATGCCTTTTATAAGGTTTTTTCTTGTGCGTTATACATTCGTTCTTATGATCATTTCCAACCGAGTTCAGTCAATACCTAATAGAAGAGAAAAGGCCTCATTGCCATCAGGCTAACCGTAACTTTTCTTCCCCATGTAACGCAAATGCTAGTTAGTTTCATCCAAAAATTTCTCCTCGAAGGCCAATTTCTACAAATACCAGAGCCAGGAGTTCCCTTGTCTTCTGGATTGAGTTCAAAACTACAAGGCTACGGAGTAGAACATTAGTAGTCGTAAATCGAAAATTGAGTCGGCTGTGTGACCGTTATAAAGATATAAAGAAACGAGAAATCGGATCCTTTAGTATTTGAAACGACGGTTTAGTATTTTATTTAATTAGTGCACTTTAGCATCCAAACAGAGTCTCGGTGCTGCCATCTAGTGTGGCAGAAACTAGACGTCCAAATTAACTTGACCAACGGTATCTCACCCATTGTGGTGGTCCTGAAAGAGTGGATACCACCTCTGGAGAACGCACTAGGTCTGCTCATCTGCAAGACCGATTGTGCAGCTCATTGGAAATAAAATAAAAAGTATTTGAAAGGTAATATCTACCGTATTTTTCGCTACTGCGCAGCCTAGTAACCCGAACGAGGTAACATCTTTCTTATATTTTTTCGACTGAGCAGTTTATATTTGTTACGGCAGACTACTAAATTGCGCCGTGCTGAGGCTTTCTCTTTTCCAGAATGTGCTGATTTATTTGTAGTTATTTTGCTTACAAATTCGGTTATTTATATGCACAGAAGATAAAATGAATGACCAATTATTTGCTGTAGGTAAAATTTTTACCAACAGAAAATGTTTTTAAATATCAAATTAATTTTAAATTATGAGCTACATGTATTTCTTCTTATAAATCAATAAAAATACTTTAACATTACAAAAAATGTCCCCATAAAGGATTAAATAAAATTTATAAAATTTCAACTTAAAAAATTAAACTTTTATGATCGGAAATTTTATCTGAGTTTTTATTTGAAGTTTTAGACAAATAAAAATTACTATTGAGTCTTCTTCTATAAGTAAATAAAATAAAAGGATAGGATGATGAATGATAATCCTTTTAAAATTATTTAAAATACTGATTCAAGAAATAAACGGAATACGAAATAATCAAAAACCGTATAACAGAACAGAATTCTTAGGGCGTGATTTGTTCTTCTAGATTTGTTTGTATATCCACTTTAATCCTTTTATTTTTTCAGCAGAATACCATTCTTTTATATTAAGATAAAAGTTTTATTCTCGAATTGAACCACGTTTCATTCGGTCACGTCTTTTGCATCCTGTTTTAGTAATTTTTTTTTCATGATGAAAAAAGTTATCACCAAACAACAAAAGAAAGTTGCATCTAATGCTATGAAAAATGTAAGATTACAATTTAAGTACAGCCGTTGTAAACCTGTGATGAGATTTTTTAGAGCAACTTTGGATTGATTCTTGGAATATTAGTTTTGTTTTTAATAAGAAGAAAAATATTTTTTTTGATTAGTTGCTTCGTTGAAGAAGCAAGATTACAATTTAAATGTATTTGTTTTTAAACTTTTATAAGATTTTAATGTAACTCTAAATGGATTCTCTTATTGTTAAATATTTTTACTTCAAAGTTATATTTTTATTTATTTATATTTATGGTAGTTTAAGTGTACCAAAAAAGAAAAACCTGAACCAACTTGAATAATTTTTGATCTGATGAGCGGAATTTTACGTTCTAGCACCTCAATCTTAATGGTTCAAATTGATAACCTCAAATATGATAATGAATTAGTAAAGGTGATATTTTAAGTTACGAAATCAGACACAAAAACGTTACCTTGTTTATTTAAAGAAAAATTACATAGGTTCTTGCACTACATTGTATTACAAATATATATGTATGCACGTGATATTACATACTTTAAAATGATGTGAAAAATTGTATACCTTTCAATTTAAGATTTTTCGACTATTGTTAAATGAAATAATGCGTTTCTACTAAAATTTATTTTTCGCGTGGAATTTTGAGCTAACGTATTTTTTACTATCTCAACCTATGCAGAATTTCTATAAAATTTTGTAAGCTTTTTTTAAATGGTGCTTAAAACTTTCTGATGACTTTCTTTAACCCTTATCGTTTTACGATAACTCTCAGAGATAACAAGATTAAAAAGAATGTAAGCAAAATTTATATTCAAATTCTCCCCTGTGAAAACAACGAAACGAAAGAAAAAATTATTGAAATAAAATCCCCTTGTCATAATTCTACAAAATATCTCCAAATTCAAGTAAATCATTAAGTATGTTTGAAACAACTATCAGTATCTTTGAAATAAAAATAAACATTCCATTCACAAGTGTTGTTGTTTTTTCAAAATAATGAATATCTTTCTTGCAGTCATCATTCAATACCTTTGATATGAGTGGATTTTTCTTTGATAATGAACTCATTTCGATCTTCTTAAAAGATGCTTTCTGAAAGTTGTAAAATTACAATAAAAATTCAAAACAGCTTTGAGGAAAGGAGTTTCCATTGAATTAGCTGTAGAAGTGCTTCCATTTTTTTGTCCAATCCATATTTTGTTCCATATTTTGTCCTTTCTTCATTATAATTTGTTGGTGCCGGATTTTTGCTATGACCCATGTTTTGAGAGTCAAAAATTCAAATCCATCAACAACAAAAAAATGTGTTTATTCATATTAGGTCTAATTTTGCAACTAAAAATAGTGTTAGTTCCAGTTAACTAGCATATTCCAAATTAGTTCAAAAAACCATTAAAATTGTATCGAAATGCGAGAAAATCTGATCACTAAATCTGAAGTTATTTAAGTGTTTCGTTATGATTTTTGCATTCTGTACTTAAACATATTTTGTACCTGCACAACATTCCCTTGTCACATGTCAAAGTATAATCTAATAACGTACTCTTGTTAAATATTTGCAATTATTAAAATTATGGAAGAAATATACTGGCGAAGCAAACAAGAAGCTTAATACTCGAACACAACTTTCCTAAACCAACGACTAAGTAAGACAAAAATCTAAAAAATGTAAACAATGGAGGAGAAGAACCTTTCAAAAATAACTTATGCATAAAATGAGAAACAGCAATTTCATGACGAAAGAAGATATGGACGAAAAACAAAACTTATTTTCTCTTATTTAACAAAAAAATAAAACTATGACATCATTTGAGTGTTTGAGTTATATTTTTTTACAAAGATCAACGAAAGAAACATATGACATGCTGCAGATTTACTCACTATATCTCATTAAATTTGAAACTAGAAGAACCTGATATTTGAGAGTCTAATTTATGTCAAAGATTACGTAAAATAAGAAAATCAGCATTCTTCAGGAAAGTGACGCACATAATGAGGGAGTAATAGTATCTTAGAATTATTATTTTTTCTTTTCTTTTAAAAAATTTTTTTTAAACTTTTTTATTAAATGCATGTTATAATTACATTACATGTTATTTCCAATTATTAACATACATTTTTTATTAAATACATGTTATAATTACATTACATGTTATCCAATTATAACAATGTCAGCTGTTCTAACTAAAAAATTAGATTCCGTTATTATGCGGCTAATTTATACTACTTACTGCTCAGAAAAAACAATAGTCTATCATGAAAATGTACTATCAGCACTAGCAAGTTGTCGGCCAAGATTGGTTATTTAAAATAAGGCTGCCACAATTTCGAGTAGTGGCAAGTGGTACAAACTTTCTTGCCCGCCGCCTAAAAATTCCTGGCTGCTGCCTTTTTTTCTGAAGCTGGATTAGCTAGTCACTGTAAATATTCCGGAAAAAATTAGGCAAAAAGTACTGGCATCCTGACTGCAGCATTCATAAACCCATTTAACAGTAAAATTCTATTTTACCGTGAAATTTTATACCCTAATATTTACAGCAATATTTAATTACTTTAATTTTACAATAAATATTTCCTTAAAATCAAGGTATATTAGATTTTCTGTTTCGCAGTAATTAAGGTAAAAAAGAGATTTTGTAATGGTACTCCAAGGTGCTGGCACATTTTATAGTAATTTGATCCAGAATTTTTAATAGCGTTAGCTACCAGGGCGGAAACTCCAGATCTTCGTAACTGCAACCTTAACTATTATTAAACAGTGACTGCATCATTTATTTTAAATATTAGGATCTATTAAAATTTTTAGTTCATTTTAAAATTAAAGAATTTTTTTTTCTGAATTATATCGCGTAAAAAATAAAGGAAAGATAAAAACAATTCCCTAAACCAATGTAAGTACAATTCTAAAATTCTAAGCAATACATGTTGATACTTTTTAAATAGCTGGGCACACATAAATTCAATTTTTTTAATACAAAATGCGTGTCACACTTCTTAAAAATTTTGAACATATGTACTCCCGGCTAACCAAAATGCACCTTCATAGTGTTTGATCATTATAATATCGAATCGTCGGGATATATAAAAACAATAATTACTTAAAAAATCATAAACATATTTGTGCATAGTATATTTTTACCCTTCAAATAATGTAAAATCTTTCATGAAATCTGAATGGCTACTTTTTGACGGTAGAATTGGCTCGAATCGAGCTAAATTTCCTTTCAACAAAGAACAAAAAAATGTTTGGCTCCATTTTCTAACATTTTTATGTGTATTCCAACCAAATATATTGTCATCTGTCATATATTGAGTACAGTTATTCTGGAATGCAGCATAAATGGAAAATACATTTATAGTTTACCAAGATACAAAAACTTTAATAAATACTTTAAAATGCTAACTTCTAGGTACCAAAAACAGACAAAATTTTTATTACTTACGTGACTGTAAACTGAATGAATTTAAGATAAAAGAATTTTTTAATTAGTTTGAAACATATCATTAAATGACATTTGGCATGCAAACTTGTGAATAAAACAGAAACAAAAAGCAATATTTTTATTTTTTTCTTTCCTACAAAAGAGTAACATTTAGTGCATATCAGGTAAAAAGAACAGCACTGAAAGCACTAAAATCATTGATCGTCTTACCACACTTTTTTTTTCCTTTATGGAAATCTCCGTTCAAATTAGTGAAATAGCTCAAAATTATGTATACCCGATAATTAATTTTTATTTAATCTTATAGATTCAATTGCTCCTACCAATGATTATTTAATATCTTCAAAGCGTCCTTGAACTCGCGGTCCAGGCATTGGGTATAGGGATAGTCCAGGATAGTTCATTATTATGCAATCACATAATATTGTAGATCCCATGGTCGGGACTCATTTTAAGCACTAGTAAGTACCCATCAGCTAGCGAAATCGAGAAAAAAGTTGTTCATTCATACTATGTATAGCTAAAGTAAAAAATAGATACATAATTGTATCAAGAGAAAGTCGAAATGCATAGAATTTACTGGACAGCAAATGTTATTGCAAGGAAAGTCACTAATTTATGCAAATTCCGTTCTCATCGCAGATGCAAGAACATTTTAACGGCTGCAACAACGATTATATATGTTGATCATTCACCAGTTGCCAATTAAGTACTGGATGCGTATGCAATGCATATCGGCCTTCTCAAGATTTATGTATGCATTCATTTCTTAGCTCATCCACAATTATAGGAATAATAGGGTGCTTGCACTTCATAAAAAAGACGATCACATATACCCATGCATGTGACCTAAGACGAAAGCGCCATCTGATTGCTTATAAGCAAAATGGCATGTCAAAGTTGAGCTAAGTTTAAGTTTAATTGTTTAGTAAGGCGAAATTAATTAAATGTAACCATATCGTACACCGAATTCGTTAAAATATAATTTGTTCTCATCTACGTCTTTTATTTAAATTTATTTAGGTTATTGTAACCGTGATATATTTTTCTTTTGTATTCCTGGCAACTTCGTTGCGTAATTAGTTTGTTTTTGTTCAACGTGGCTTTGTGCTCGTCTTCGTGTTAAGTAAGAAATATAAAGAGAAAGAATTGAAATCGCTGCGAAAGAATCTTTTTGAAAGATTATAAAATGTGTCACTTAAAGGAATGGATACTTGGCGGGCTTAGCTTACTCGAAATAGATCGGAAAGAACAGTTGCTAATTTAGACAAATGCCACGCTTCAAGAGCCAATCAGGATAGAGAAACCAACCCTACGTCACCTGCAGATATTCCATTGCAATCAATAGTCAGAGCTATGAACGGAATTTTTATTTCGTTTGCAAAGAGGAACTAGCTAGAGATATAAAAATGAGTTACGACCATTTGGTAGATAGTACTTTATTGTTTATCTAGTTATATATTTTTACCTTCTAACATGTGCACTTTGAGTTCAGAAGAAACCCTGCATAATTTTATAATTTTGAAAATAAATTACACTTGGATAAGTTACTTTTTTATTTTTACAAAAAAATGATTACTGTGCAAATTGATATTTTCTGATAAAATATTCTGAAATTTATTTTATTAGTATACACCTTCGTATACTATTTTATAAAAAAAAATGTAGACAAAATAAATTCTGACTTTCTGCCTCGCTTCGTGCTTAACGATGATTTTATTTACACACGTCAGATCACGGAACGTGCCACAACTTTTAAACTAAATCATTTGATACTGCAGAAACCGTGACAAGAATTCGGGGATGCAGTTGGGTTTATTTAATTAATGTTACCTGTATTCTAAAGATATTGTCTTACAATGCGCGATAAAGTAAATTTGCTTTAACATTTTTGAACTAGATTTTTATGTAACTTAAGTTATTTTTCAAAACTTTTTTAAGATGTAAAGCCTCTGCTACATGCTTTAGAAAATGAAAAAGAAATGTTTTACTTAAATCACATTTTGAACACGAAGAATAAGGATAAAACTTATTTGCACTTAAATATAATATACTATGTAATACATTTCAAATATTTTCCTTTGAAGTCTTATTTGAAAATCCAGGAAAATGTAAGTCAATTGTTGAAATAACTATTTTTGTGTAACTTGAAAGAAATTTTTAATTTAAAAAAAGTAAGTTTTTATAATAAACGTTTTATAAAATACAACACTGTATAATATTCCCATTTTTTCCCCCGAGTCCCTTCGTGTATTTGACGGTTTAACACTAGGTTTACGGGACACGTCCTTTTGACGGATTTCGACTTTTGTAAGGAAAATTATAAAACCCGTTTGAATTTTTATTTTATCTCTTGTAATGACTTTTAACTATTGATCGAAGTAAATATATATTAAATGCTATTTACCTCAAAAGCGTTGAAATATTGAAATTCTCTATGTGGTATACCGATTTCTACGGATATGCGTCAATTTGACGCGATCATAATTTAGACAAAAGTTTAAGTAAACAAGCAATTATCACATCAATAATAAATAGGAATGTACCGACAATACTTCGATTTGTTATCCTATATCGTTATCTCAAATAAAACAAGCGATAAACAACTGTTGCCGATAAGCAATAATAGAAAGAACAAACGCAGAATGTCAATTGATGTCAGAGTGTCAGATTTTGAAGGTTTCAGTTGCTTAGTTCGAGTATTGAAACATAAAATACTAGAATATTTCATAAATATATATCTCATATCTTCATTTTTTTTCTTATAGTATACATATACATTGGTTTCTAAGTGCAGAGAAGCCAACTGCTCCGGACATGCGAAAATAATTAAACAAAAGGTAAATAACAACAAAGTAAATTTTGAAATATGAAGTGGCGAATTATATAGGCCTACGAATTATTTAGAAATAGTGGTGGATAAAAATCTACTAAATTGAATTTATTAAATTAAGAATCACAATTCGTTCATACGTCAGCATGACGTGTGTCCGTAGAGATAGGTATGTAAGAAACGTTCGTAAACCTAGTGTTAAAGCTGTTTTGTTGACAAAATTGTTTTTCACTACTCTTCACATTAATCATGGGCAGATTACAACTGCCAGTTGTAGTTCAAGTTTTTGTCATACGTTTTTGCTTATTTGTTTTTCTTTCACGAAAATTTTACTTTTTCTCAAATCATGTTGCAATTATTTTCTATACTTACTCTTTTTTACAACAATTATTGTATGGTTTGAAAGTAATAATTCTGTCGAAGTAATAAATTGTCTGATTCTAATTATTATTGCTTTTAGATGAAATTTGCTTGGTATGTTGCCAAACACATTTATAAGGGTGGACCATCACAGTTTGAAATGTTTTTACACTTTACTATGATTTCAATAACTAAGTCTTTAGCTAGTAGTTAGGCATTTTATGACTTTTTTTATAACATAAATGGCTTCCAAGGAGGTTGCATAGATTCAAATCCCAGAGGTGACCGGTTGATACGAATTGTGCTCCTGGCTCGCAGCGACCACAGTGCTGACGTAAAATACCCTCAATGGTAGACAGATCATGGGTTAGAATACCCTTGCCATCCGTTTAAACTTGAAAAATTATAGTGGCTTTCTTCTTCATGTAACACATATGCGGATTAGTACCATCAAAAAATCCTCCATGAAGGTTAGTTTGTTCTAATGCTTGAACCAGGAGTTATCTTACCTTCTGGGATGGATTCAATATTGCAAGGCAGCTGAGTTGAGCATTGATAGTCGTAAACTCAAAATTAAGTGGAATGTTTATCTCCAATTATAAAATAAAATAAAATAATGAAACATTTGAGCCATTGTGGCTCAATCGACAAAGCACTGAAATCTTAATGAGAGGACTCACATTCGAACCTCATCGATGACTGGGAGCACAAATTCTGCTTCCAGCTTGTCCAGACCACTATGCGGACGCAGAATATCCGTATCTGCTGCAAGTACAGATTTATATCGAAAGTTTTGTTGTAAAACTTGTTACCATACGATAACAATAATTCTGATTGCATTTTTCTTTCTGTAATTTTTGTGGAGGAAACTTGTTCTTCTATTGTAAAACACCATTGAGGATATGGTTTACTTCGTAAGTCTTACGGTTTTTCACAACCCACACAACTGCTGTGTCAACCGTAAATATTACGGGATTTTTTTAAGGTGAATATTTAACACAAATGCCTATGGATTTAGTAATATGGCAGTAGATGACTGGTTTGATAATATGGCGTATGTATTAAAACCACAAACTTAGTCTTGTTTTTCCTTATTTTAATATAAAGTTTTGAATTTTCATGAAGAAATACGTTATTCGGTTTATACACTGTAAAAAAATTTCATATCAACTTACGATGAAAAGTATATGGTTCGTAACAATATGGTATTGCTTCTTTTTGCCATAAAATCCATAGGAACATGTTACAGAACAAAACCACTGATGTACCGTAATGTTTTCAGTAATAATTGCTATAAACTCACTGAATTATTCTAATTCAATAAATATTTCTGTAAAATTACGGTGTAATATTTTACGGAGAAATGGGATTTTATGGATAATGCACCCAAAGTGCTGGTATTTAATACTGTAAATAGATTCGGAATTCTTACTTTGTATATTTCACGAACAGAATTTTAAATGCTTATTGAAGGAAACTTTAAAGGCTACATAAATTTCTCTTAGAATATTACTTGATATAAAACAACTAAATGTTAGTCAGTTTCGTACCAATATGTAAACCTGCAACGTATATTTTTCCGAAATATTGAAAAACTTTTAATTCCTTAAAAGAATGTTCTTTAAGAATTTCTTTACCATTGTAATAACAGAAAGAAAATACTAAATCGAATATTGTACAAGATATTCAATGGTTAAAGTAACAAAACTCTTTAAATTTTCCCACTGTTAGAAAACAACAATATCCTTTTACTTATTATTAAACTTTATGTATTGCCTAAGCCAGGGGTCCCCAACCTTTTTGTACCTAAGAGCAAATACCAGAATATCGGTTGAATGGCGGGCACCATTTATTTTTTTAAGATAAATTTATAGTTGATAGACATAGGTAATAATACACACTACATATAATGCACAAAAAATTTAATTTTAAAAATTAGTTTAACGCAGAAATGTAATTATTATTAATATTCTTGTGTAAAATAAATGATTACTAAATTGTTTTTTCAAACCATACGAAGCATAAAAAATATTTATAAAATATATAAAATACAGTCAATGTGATATTTGCCATTGTATTTCACTAGCCAGCGCTTCATAATTGGGAGAATATGGTGAAATTCCTTCTCGCAAGCAATCGTCAAGGTATTCATCAGTAAATTGGGATCTATATTTTGATTTTATGAAATTTATTGCCAAAAGCAATGATTCACGCAAGTCTGTGGAACCAAAAAATGACTTTATTTTATATGCTGATCTTTTTAAGAATGAAATTTATTTCTGACAACTATATTCCAGACTTTCTCATCCGATATAATAGTTTTGTCATTCTGAAGATCCAAAATTTCTATTTCCACCTCTTCTCGCCTTACTTGAAGAAATTCTAAAATGTATGTTGCTATTACGGTTACGTTTATTTGGTTTGTAAAAGAATTTACAAAATATGTGATCAAATATCTCGTTGACATTAAATTGTTGAAAGCGCTTTTCAAATTGATCATGTATGGAAAATTCACAAGAGACTTCATTTTCAATTGTGATATCCACAAAACTAGCTTAGCTGTGAACGGGTTTATAGCCCCTATCATTCTTGCTATATGTTTGTCCATTCCCTGTAGCTCCAAGTTTTAATTACTTAATTTTTCCGTTATGTCCGTTATGAAAGATAAATCTGTTAGCCAAAGAGGATCTCTTAGATCTAAAAATATTTGATTTTGGGATGCAAAATAATTTTTAATTTCTTCAATTAAATGTAGAAATCTATCAAGTACTTTACCTTTACTGAGCTAGCGTACTTATGTATGTATTTGCATAGCATTTAATGGAAAACTGAAATATTTTACCGTTGGGCACAAGTAGCGGGCGCACCTAGACCGATCGAAGGGCGCCATGGTGCCCGCGGGCATAGGGTTGGGGACCCCTGGCCTAAGCCGTATGTGTGCCAAATGTGAGCTGAATGTGCTAAATGTGAAGCAATCTGCAGAAATACAAGAATTTCGATTTTACTTTAAAGACAAAACTTTTCTAAGTTTATTTTATCGAGAAAATTTCTCTTCTTTAGCCCTTTAGAATTTTCTCTGCCTTAATCTTCTTTGGGAATTAATTCTTCGATTCCTTACCATCTAAAATTTACTTCCCTTTTCCATTCTACACCCACGTTTCTGCTTCCTAATCCTGTAAAACAAAGCAATTTCTTATTTGAAACATAAGCCATTTAATGGCCTAGGGATAATACTTATTCTTATTTAAAAAAAATCATAAACCTGTTATACAATTGAAATAATGCTTTCCGGGAAAATAACAGTTTACGCTTTTTTTTTAATATATTACACAATATTTCAAAAACAATTTATTTTGAGCAAAACAGTGCGTTATATCGAGTAGATCGATTGCACTAGGCTTAGAAACTATTAGCTTAAAGTTGTTTTTCATAGATTTTTAATTATGAAAATTAATTCTTTTACTGGAGGAACTGCTTATTGGTGTTTAAAGAAATTGTCTTATTTCCAATATGCCATATTTCTAATTTCATTTTTAGAGTAACGGAAGATTTTAATTATAGCTACAAATATATTGATTAAAATGGTATATTGGGCTTTTAATCTTGTAGTGGTTTGATATTAGTTTTAAATCATGTTAACTAATTTCTTTAATGGTTTTGGATATTTTCATTTTTACTTCAGCCATTTAACTAGTACTCAATATGTACTTTTGAAACTCATTTCTGATGTAATTTAAGTACTTATATTTTGAAATTTTTGTTTTAAATACTGTTTTAAATAAAAGATAATTAGATTTAAAATTTTTCATGAAGAATTTTCGGAAGTCATATTTACTCGCAGTGAGAAAATATATAAATTTTTAAACTAAAATAATTGTACCAATTGAAGATTTTTCGCAATACTTAATGCTAAATTTTTTTGTATATTGGATATTAGCAATTGCAGCTACACTGTAAAAAATTCCAGATTCAAATTATGATGTAAAGTACGGGCAGTTAAGGAACCACATTCGTAAAATCCATTTTTACCGTTGAATCCATTTTTCTGAGTAATCTATTTTTACCATAAAATGTTATACCTTGATTTTTACACTAATATTTATTTAATAAGAGTAATTTCGCTGTACTTTTTAATGTAAAAATTACGGATTATCAGACTTTTTTTTCATAACGTGTTCAGATGAAAATGAATTTTACAGTAAAAAATGCAGGCACCTACAGGATTTTACAGTAACAAATACAGTGCTGTTACCTTTTACCAAAATTTGATCCGGAATTTTTCACTATGTACAAACATGTAGCTAAAAGTATTTTAGATTTTTCAGCCTCTAAAGTGCGTGCAATTGAAACAATTTTGTGAGTAACAAAAAATGGAGAATAATTATCAATATCATTGTTTCAAGATAATTCCTTGTGTTGTTGATTGCAGGGCTCGAAAAACAGCCCGTCCTCGGCGGTCAAAAATTCCCCGCGGACAACGAATTTCTCGAATCCGACGTCCGCACGGGCAGCTATTTTCCCGTTAATGTTCGCGATACATTTTCAATTTCAAACTCAAAAACCGCAGTGCTTCGGATAAATTGACATTCCAAATAACTTGACCTTTTTCATTTAAATAATTTCATAAACGAAATACTAGGTTACTATCAGTAACCTAGTATTTCTTTTATTACTGTATAATGTAATCCTAGTATTTGTAATCCTAGTAACTACTAATTCATAGTGCAATTTATATAAATGCTTGTAATAAATAAGAGAAAATTATATTTTTATTTTACGGATTAGTTTCAAGGGTGGACGGGTACATTGTTGGACAAGCCGTCCTCGGGGACGGGTAAAATTTCTGAGTTTTTTTGAGCCCTGGTTGATTGTCTCGGCAATAAATTGTTATAAGCATAACGTAACGCCGTTAAACTTGTATTCGTGTCAAGCGTATTACCTAATTCTTATGTAATAGTGTTATGATTCAATAAAAATTATAAAAAATATTTGTTTAAAGAGATACATATTTTTTGCATTAAAAACTGTTGTTTATTCATAATTTATCATATTGGTGAAATTCTGCGAAGCTTCTATACTTTAATGCCCTTTTAAACATCCATACAAAATTCTAAAAGCCATAAATCGACTCCTACCCATTTTTACTTCTGAAAGCTTGTCATGTTCAACCCTTTCCTTTGATTGTTTTGATTACTTTTATATGCTTGACAAAAAATTGCACACCTTATAAAAGATCTATTTCTAGATCATTGATTGTTGTTTCGATATACTTTTATACAATGTATGACATTGTAGAAAAGAAATTAATCCTATACTTGTTTCTTCGATGTGTTTAGATTGTTTTTTACCGATGAAAATATACCTTTGTAGTTTCAGTAAAATCAATTGCTTTGAGATATTATAGAAAACTTTATACTTTTCATAAATTTAATTTTGATTGATGATAAGCATCGTGCTAGAAAATAATCTATCTTATTTTCAAATAAAAAAGTGATACTTTTAACTTCTAAAAAATAAATTAATCCTTTTGAGTGTATCATTATAGTCCACAGACCATACAAACGGAATGTTTTGCCGTTGAAACAAGAAGGGTTTTATATATAT
>NC_092212.1:47964979-47989596 GCF_043381705.1 Parasteatoda tepidariorum | reverse complement strand
ACTATATATATATATAAAACATCACCGCATAGTATCAAATTCTGTGAAAATTTTTCTAAACTTTTATGCATTCCAGAATTGAAATAAATTTGCTTGAAATACTTTTACTTTATGTTTATCCGAAACTAATTTCCACACCGAACTCCATTCTCTACTTTTCATTTCAACTCGCCTTCCTCATTATTTCAACCGAAATCATTAATAATCTTTTCGACTATTGAAGACAAATTTTCTAGGTGAAAATCAATAAACCGATAGCGGAAAATTAAAAGAACCTAACACAATTCTCGTGCCATCTTTCATTGGTGTATTAGGCACCTATGACATCATACAGAATTTAATTAGTGAGCCTCATTTTTCATTCTGGTAAACCGCACTTGTCTCTTTAAATGAAGAGAATTAACAGCTGTGCTATAGGTCAGAGAACATCTTAATCCAATTATTTCCTCCGTTATTTTACTTGTGAAACGCAATTAAGGTGAAACGGAGTATATTGCGCAGATATAGTTGATGCGTTAGATACTCACCAATATATGGTTTTCTACTTCAATTTAATTAGTAATTTGTAATTCTAGAAGAATATTTACTTAGACATTGTTATTTAAACATAATTTTGCAATCGCATGTTTAAGTTGTTCGCTACAATATGTTACCTATCAATAATATTATAATTATATATACTTTGCTTATACTAGCTATTTATGTGTTTGGTAAAACGATGTATATTGCGCAGCGATTCGATTGATACTCACCTATATATGGTTTTCTTATTCAACAATTTATTTAGTAATTTGTAATCCTAGAAGAATATTTACTTGGGTATATTAATTGATAAATAATTTAGCAATAGAATGGTTAATTTGTTTGCTACAATCTGTTACCTGTCAATAATATTATAATTATACAGAAATTGCTTATACTAGCTATGTATGTATTTGGTGAAACGGTGTATATTGCGCAGTGATTCGATTGATACTCACCAATATATGGTTTTCTTATTCAACAATTTAAGTAGTTATTTGTAATTCTAGAAGAATATTTGCTTGGACATTGTAATTTCGACATAATTTTGCAATAGCATGGTTAAGTTGTTCTCTACAATATGTTACCTGTCAATAATATTATAATTATATAGAATTTGCTTATACTAGCTATTTATGTATTTGGTGAAACGGTGTATATTGCGCAGTGATGCGACTGATACTCACTAATATATCGCTTTGTTCTTCAACAATTTATTTAGACATTTGTAATTCTAGAAGAATATTTACTTGGATATTGTAATTCAGACGTAATTTTGCAATTACATGGTAACTCCTTTGCTACAATTTGTTACCTGTCAATAATATTATAATTATATAGAATTTCTTATACTAGCTATTTATGTATTTGCTTTATTATAGTTGGTTTTGTACGAAAATCAAAATAAAATAAGTCTTATTTCTAGAGAAAATTTGCATTTATGTCCCTTGCAGGGTACGTAGGGGAGAGTGGGGTCAATTGCAACATTTTTAACTAACAAAATATCCAATATATCATTAGTATTAATTGACAGACGAGTAAAGTAGACTATCCTCTACTAGAAAAAAAGAATAAATACCTAATTTTAAATGTCATTATATTAGTTATTAACAATTTTTGACAGTCGTGCACTTGTTACAATTGTCCCCACTTACGGGGTCAATTGTAACAGTTCATAAATTCAACTAAAACATAGTTAATTATACATATTATCATAGTTGTGATATATTTTTTTATTGATCAAAATAGTAGTGATATTTTAGGAGTAAAAATAATAATGAGCAGAGACCTAAAGGGTTAAACTTTTAACTTTAAGGGGTTAAAAATTTTAATTTATGCTGTGAAAGGTGACAAATAAAATAATGCACATGCAACATAATATAAATGATATAGGAAACTATTGGTGGTTCTTAAAGAGTTAAGTAATGGTTTGTAAACATAAGATTATTTATTTTCAGCTGTTACAATCGTCCCTTTACTTATTGTTACAATCGTCCCCAAGACGCCATTTCAGCTCATATGTTAAAAACAATGCTAGTTAAATAACAAAACTAATTTTTTTTATCGAAATGTTAATTAAGGTGTCCACTTACATATTCGGTTAATAATTTTTATTTGTTTAAACAAAGTTACTTTGTTACAATATAATATTCTAATACCAAAAGAAGTGCTTACGTAGCGTGAAAATATCTTTTGTGCTGTAACTCTTTCAAAAGTACATAAAAAAGGGCTGCCAGCAGGGGTGTACAAGTAGATTTATTAAATACACCTTGCGAGCCACCTAGGAACCAAATCTAGAAGGCGGCACTCGAAATTTTTGCTCTGTTACAATCGTACCCTGTTACAATTGACCCCACTCTCCCCTAGCGTTTTTAAAAAGTACTTATTTTTGATTTACGTTTTTTAATGGAACTTAAAGGTGTTTTTTTTATTCGGGGTTAGTAAAAAGAGCTTAATTTTCTATCTTTTAAAAACAGACTTTTTTTGCCCTGTCGATTGTCATTCTAAATTACAAAGAAATGAATAATTTTTCCCTATTTTCTATGTAATATTTTTCAGAAACTACTTATTTTTATCATTATTTTGTAAAGTTTTTGAAAACGAGCTTTGAAATTGAATTTTGCTTATTTTTATGTTTATAAATCAAGAACTTTAAAAGATAGAAAAAGAATTTTTTTTTTAACTGCACAGATCCTAATTGTGATTTTTTCTTTTGGTAAGTGATTAAAAATATTTTTGTGGGCTCAAAAAGTGCTTATTGTTTGATGAAAAATCTGGATACGTATCCAGTCTTGTATAATGTGAGATTCTTTTTTACATTAACTCAAAGAGCCAAAATATCTTTACCTTATTTTATCGCGTTTAACGTTCATTATAATGATATGTGATTTGCATAAATGCACCTATGCAAAGCAAGTTTTGAGATAAAATCAGTGAACTTAATAAATTTGTCTTGTTAGACGATGAAAATACAATGAGAAGCAAAGTATGGTCAAAACTAGAATATGGCAAAAATTACATCAAAAAGCACCAAAAGGAACACCAAAAAGCATGGTGATTTTTACCGAAACGCTTTAGTAATGATTTTGGTAAAATTTACATTAAAATATAATATGTGATAAAATTTGGTTGCTGTGGTAAAACTTGATAATTTTATCATAATGATGGCATAGCATAAAACCGAAATTCGGTTAAATTTACTTTTCAATTTTGTATTGTTTACGAAATGTGAGATAAAATTTTGAAAACCGGAATTTTCTTTATACACTGTCAGAAATTTCTCTGTAAAAATGGCTAAGTAACAATTTATTGAATGGTTATTTCACCATATTTAATCAAAACAGTCAAATAACCATATATAAAATGGTAATCAAACTGTTAAATTTGAGAAAAACTGTTTATTAACTGCTTTCACCTGATACGGTTAAGCGACCAAAATTTTATCGCACCAACCAAGAACCATCTACTGAAGCTACTTAGCTCTTTGCAACAGCGTACATAGCCGAGCTGGCTTATCTGTCAATTTCAAGACCGACAGAACTGGAGTTCGAGTCCCAGAATGTTTTCTCCACTCTTTTCAACGCATGAAGAATTTCCAGTGTTAGGCACTCTCCAATGTCCATTGTCTTACAAAAAGCCGAGTTCCTATGTCTCGTTAAATAATTAATTTTTTTTCTGCTTTTGAAAATGCCAATTATAAATGGGTAACAAATCGTGTAGTTTTGTATTCCTGGTTTTGTAACCATACTTTTTGTAAATGGTTTCAAAACCATAAAGTAAAAAAATATTCCTTACCGTAAACTTTACGGTTAATCGGATGGACAGACAGCTGCCAGTTATTTTATCATAATTTTAGAATGAAAATTTTAACAGTGTACTGTCACCATAGGAACTGAAATATTATGGTTTAAGCACCGTATATTTTTATTTTATTAGCCAAAAAAATTTGTGTTTCTTTTTCTAGAAATACCATTATTAGAGAGTTCGGTAAATATACCGGATTTTTTTTTAATTCGTGTACGTTTGAAGTTAGTCATAGATAACAGTCAAAAATAATTTTGACTCTTATATAAATAATCTCAGTCTTAAAAATCTGGCTCTTACGGATAGAATTTTTGTTCTACATTAAATCTATTGACTACTTTAACAAAATTATTATTTAAAAGAGAAATAACTCACTAAGCAAAATAAAAATATTAATTCTATAAAAAACAATTTTATATCAATATTTTATGTACGCATGAATTATTCTTTGGTTCAGTTAAGAATTGACGTCACATAACGATTGCGTAAAATCTGTTATGCTTTTACGCATAAAATTCATGAGCGAAAAAAAAAACAATGGTTGTAAATTTAAAATTATAAGAAAAAGTGATAAAAATAACATTTTAAAATTTCATTTTTAATAAATCAAAATTATAAACTAACAATAGGGAAATATTTTCGGGGAAAATAGCGCCGATCAACTGAAAGTTTTTTTTAAAGGAATTCTCAAGAAAATGATCGAAGAAGGAATTACAAAGGGTTTTAAAATATGTAAATTTAATCCTAATTTTTATGCTTCAAATAATTTAAGCGGAAAATAATACTTTTTCTTTATTTCACGTACTAAAAAATAGCTCAAGTTAATTGATAAAGAAGTAAAAATAACTTTGAACTACCTAAACTATGTGTTGAGAAAGGTACTTTATTAATTATTTGCATATTAAGTATTTGTTTGATGCATAAAAAATTATAAACTTTAAACTAGAATTAAATCTATATTCAGTATTTCTTAAAAAAAATTATTTATGATAGTAAAGATTGATTAAACTATTTTGAATTTAAATATTTTATATACTAACCAAATATTATCAAGCAATGTCTTAAAATAGATTTTTATTATATTGTCCAGAAATTTATTATGTTTCAAAAGTTTATAGTTTTCATTTTTAACTCCATATATTCGAAGTATTAGATTTTGTGGGGATAAAATATCCGTTATATAGCAGTGTTTATTATTTTTTAATAATTTAGGATTTATATATTTAATTCTCCACATTTAAAGATAAAATTTTATGTTATTTTAAATTTTTTCTTAAATAATTTTTCTTGAAATCATAAAAAATAGTTAATTTAATTTTATCATACAATAAGGTAAAATAAATTCTGGTAAATTTACCAGACTGTATGGTGATGATATTTATGGTGAAAAAAGCACATTTTTGGTATTAAAACCAAAATAAACGGTATTTAGTTCATTCATTTGATAATTTTTTCTTTCCCATGATGACAGATTACCGGCAATTTCGGTTGTTAAAAGTGTAGCTCTTATTGTAATACATTTAGTAAAAAAATCCAAATCTGAAGTATAAATTCAACAAAATAAATTTTTAATGTCATGCTCGAAGGTATCATGATAAATTATTAAATTTCCCCCCATTTACTAAATTTTATCACTTATAAAAATATATTTCATTGTTTTTCCAAAATAAATACCAAAGTGCTTTGATAAAAACTACTAAGATTTTTGGGGCTCCCATAGAGTCAGAAACATGGTACATATTGGAGTAGTTTTGGCCAAAATTTTTATCAGTTTTTACTGATGAAAGCTGTTTTGATTTCATTGCTAGTTAAAAATACTAATTACTTGTTATTTAGATTCAAATTAAGTGTATCGTTAAAGCAATTTGCTCAATAATTACAAATTGTGTTTTTATTGTTTCTCCAATAATTACTGAAAACCAAAGGACTTCGTTAAAAATTACTGATCTATTTGAGTCTCCATTTAGCTAGGAATGCAATAAATTTCACCATATTATGGTAGTTTTGCCCATACTGGTTTTTCTCAATGTACTTAATTCAACTGTGCATTGTATAATTCACATACTGATTCATAACTAAAGTTAATCCTTTTAATGCCGTATAATATAATATAAATCTCTTAAATAGAAGATACATTATACTCTCCATAAATTGTATTGATTAATTAATTAATTAACCCTAATTAGGATTTTGACGGCTGTGGTGATGAACCATAATATAATGAGCAGAATTCTAAACGCACCAATCATTTAATCATCCGTTCACTTACATGTCTCTTGACGAACTGAAGTTAATTGTTATTTATGACGTTATCGTTAATATTTTGCAACTACCTATGCATATGTTAAAATTTTTACAAGAATTCCTGTCTCAATTTGATCTTTTTATTTGATGAGATATACTACACTACTATTTAAATACTATTGATGAGAAATACTATACTAGAATCTGATGAGTTATACTTTGTTGATAATTTTTAGTCTAAATTTCGAATTAGCATTTTCAGTTGATGCTCTGCTTTCGGTATGTGAAAACTTTTTTTTATCTATTTTTCCATTGATATTGACATTATTTACTCAAATTGTGCATTTATTTTTATTTTTTGTTGTATTGGTGTAAGAAATAGAAAAAAAAATTAATACCATAGCGTTATAATGCTAAGTAAGAAACTTCTCGGAAAAAATGGTTGTATAACAATTTATTGAATAGTTATTTTATCATATTTAATCAAAACAGTAAAATAACCATAAATAAAATGATAATCAAACTGCTAAGTTTGAGAAAAACTGTTTTTTAACTGCTTTCACCTAATACGGTTAAATAACCAGAATTTTATTGCACCAACTAGAGCCACCTAATGAAACTACTTAGTTCTTTGCAACAGCGTTTATATCGTAGCCGAGCGGGCTTATCTGTCAATTTCAAGACCGGCAGAACTGGAGTTCGAATCCTAGTGTTGACACTACCATATTCCCTTCAGCACGTGATGAATTTCCAGTGTCCGGCGCTCTCCAATGCCCATTACCTTACGAAAAGCCCATCTCCTATGTTTGGTTAAGTAATATTTTTTTTTTACGTTTTAGAAAAATGCTAGTCGTAAATGGTTAAAAAACAGTATAGTTTTGTATTCATGGTTTTATAACCATACTTTTTGTAAATGGTTTCACAACCATAAGGAAAAAAATGTTCTTTACCGTAAACTTTACGGTTAATCAGATGGACAGACAGCTGCCAGTTATTTTATCACAATTTTAGAATGAAAATTTTAACAGTGTAGAAGCTTAAATGTTATAAGTCAGGTAAACATTTAAATCTGAAGTTTAATGTAAAACAATTGAGTCATATATTTAAAATATAAAAAATTGCTACGGGATATGCAAAAATATGTGCACCCGAGTAGATAAAATAATTAAATAAAAAGCGATTTTAATCTAAATATAGGAGAGAGGCACATCATAATTGGTTGAATGCATATAATAACAAGTTAATTAGTATTAAGTTTAGTTCGATAATCAAATCTGATAATGATCTGGAATTAATGGTTCGATAATGATCTGGAATTAAGTTTAGTTCGATAATCAAACACATTCAGAATTCACCTCTTATTTTTGTTTAAATAAATAAACCGAAATATTTGTTAAAAATTTATTAATAAAAATATTCAATAATATGTATTTGAAAAAAAATTGGTATATAAAATAGGTTTCAGTTTTTTTTAAATATTATTTTCATAATAAACTAAAATGTGTTTCTAACCTTAGATTAATTTTATGAACATTTCAAAAAACCCTCATTATATATAGTAGCCTAGTTACCTAGGTATTTGTGCGAGTTACTCGTCCACTAAGTTTTTTCCTGCCTAATAAATTTTAAAACTAATTTCAATACAAATATTTTGTATCGCCAACTTTATGACTTAAATACAGCAGTTTTAAAATTTCCCAGTAGAATACCCGGTGCATTATTTTTTTATGTAAAATGTAAAGCTGTTTATTTTTCATTATTTTTCACAAAGCTGTATTACTATTTATTTAATTATTGGATAATTTTGAGTGATTTATTATTAGGAAATCAATATTTAAATATTTCTGAAAATATTAAATCTGTGTATACAAAAATCTGAAAAGATCCCAAGTGATATACTGTTTTTTTTGTATCGAACAAATATTAACACCCTTAATAAATATTTTTGTAGCTTTCTCAAGTATCATGTCAAAATTATATATACAGTAGGGATCTCAAATTAATATTTAAACAAGAAAAAAACAAAAATGATATCAAAATGTCTTGAATCACTGCTCAGGGAGGCAAACTTGAAAACATCAAGATAAGTTTTAATGCTGAAAAAAATCCGGTTTTATTTTAAACAATGGTTTTTCAATTTATCTCTGTTTCATCTGGCAATGAAGCAGGTTTTGATGTATTCAAACATACCATCCTCAATAATGATTTATTAAATATTGATGTCATTTCTGTTAGTTCTCCACTTAAATATATATTAGTGACCTCTCAAATTTTATACTTTTTGACATCATTTTTGATCTTGGAAATAAATTAGAAGCTAAAGGCAGTCATTACTAAACACAGTGTTTAATTAATATCAAATGTAAAAAAATGATAAAATTTTGATCTCATTATATTTCTTTTTAACTCATCTAGATTAAAAAATATAATCCTTTATGTTTTCTAACATACACAAATATAATCGCTTTCTCATTTTAATTAAAAATCTCATGAAACAAAATTCAACTCTTTTAAAAATCCAAATATCAAGCAAAAGGCTAGATTCCAAAATAAAATAAATATTATTAGAAGAAGAAACTTAAAAATGACGCTAACGAGAAATATTTTAATAATTTCAGTCAACTCGTCGAAGAAATAATTATTTTACAAATAATGGCTCACAGCTTAATTGGAGATTCTGAATTCAATGCGAATAATTTGGAGAGATAACTTTTTGAGATTAAATTGAAAGAAACTTTTAATGTTAAATAAGAGCATTTTGAAACTCAGCTTTTGCTTACGTCGCATTATATCCATTTTAATGCGTTTTCTAATTAACTTTTCCAAAAATATTTTACGCCAGAAAATATCGAAATTAAAATTTTAAAAAAAACTTATTTAACTGCAGATGATATTAATTTTCTGATTAATACAGAAAATATGATGGATGTGTTTTTTAACGAAATTTTTCTTTGTTTAGATGTCACTGTAAACTAAAAATAATATGTATATAATGAAATGTCAGAGAAATTTTTTAATTAATAACATACGTATCAACGTTTAGTATAATTGTTTCTTTAGAAAACTGAATGCAAATTCTTTACTGTTTTAAGTTCTCAATCATAGTGACTAAATTAATTTTTCTTAATAGTAACAATTGTTAGATTATGTTCATAAAACTAGATATGTGTAGAACACTAAGTGATGAGTAGTGGAAATTAATTAACGTGTAGAAAACTTGATTATGCTTAGAAAACTGGGTAATTAGTAGAAGATTAGTATCTGACTTAGTATTAGACAAATTAATATCAGACTCATGATTGGAGCATTAGAAATTGTGTAGAAGAAGAAAATAGGTGAAAGACTAGGTAACATGTGGAAGACTAGATATTCTGTGGAAAAATGGGTAATGTGTAGAAGACTAGATATTCTGTGGAAAAATGGGTAATGTGTGGAAGACTAGATATTCTGCAGAAAAATGTGTAACGTGTGGAATACTGGATATTCTGTGGAAAAATGGGTAATGTGTGGAAGACTAGATATTCTGTGGAAAAATGAGTAATGTGTGGCAGACTATATTTTACATTGGAGATTAAATAATAAGCAGATGAATATATGATGTGTAAAGGACCAGAAAATGTTTAAAAGCTTAGACAATGAATGGAAAACTAAAAAAGTAGGTAGAAGACTAATAAACGTCTAGAAGACTAATAATGTGTAAAAGACTACAAAAAAAGTGTAGACGATCAGTTAGTGTGTTTAGACTAGTGATGTGTAGAAGATTAGTTAGTGCGTTGAGGCTTGTGATGTGTAAAAGATTAAACAGTGTGTAGAGGTTTCTATAATGAGTGAAAGGAAAAAAATGTATCAAAAACTACACTGCGGGAAGTAAGTACAAAAACTACCAAAATTACCAAATGAATTGTTTAAATACCGTACTGTTTAAATACTTTAATACACTGTAAGAAATGGTTACTCGATTATCACGAAACTTACTCCGTTTTTAACGAAACCGTTACCGTTGGTATATGCTCCAAGCAAAAATTTCGTCAAGTGACGAAATAATTATCGTCACTTCTTCAAGGAAACGAATTTCGTCGAAGTTAAAGAAATTTTTCGCTATTCTATTTTTTCCCCAAAAAAAGTTATAGTGCCTAATATATCTAATTTCTCTATTTATCACTTTAACGTGTGCACCATATAGACGATCCGTCACAACAAGGACAGACAGAAAAATTTCATCCATATTTGAAGAGGAACTTGAACTCCGGATCTTCCAGGTACAAGGCCAACTTTTTGACCACCATATATTCCAGTCAGTGTATCTTTTCAGTTCATTTTTGATTGTCTAGTCTTTATTCCAGTTTTGTAATTCTAGTTAACATTCTCCCACAGTGCACTGTGATGAGGTTTCGAGTGGAAGAAACATTTTAGTCATACATTTGAGAGCTCGCGTCTCGTCCCAAATCACGTGATTTCGTGACGAAATGATTCTCAAAATTACCGAAATACTGCTCAAGGATTACCAAATAGTCATAAGTGAGAATTTTATTTCTCATAGTATATAACTCCAAAAAACATGGTAATTTTTACTGAAGCTCTTTGGTCAGGATTTTGGTAAAATTAACAATATAATTTGGTTTCATAATGTGTGATGTTACAAAGTAAGAGTAAACAGTACGAAAAGTTAAAAAAATATTTACGGAAATCTTTACTAATAAATTTATAAAAAAATTAATTAGAAAATTGAATATATAAAATATTTTTTGCAATAGAACTTTTTTTCAAAAACCTTAAGCAATAATTTATTATTTTGTCGAGTATTATTGATATAGGAAATACCATTTTTTATCTGCGTATTGCCTTGTAAACAAGCATTAGTTATTATATTTTGTAGAGTTTTATTTTTTTTCAAAAATGTAAATGCGGGAGCGAAGCTGTGAAATGAGCTATAATTCTGCAAAGTTGTTTGCGATTTTTATAAATTTTTGCAATAGTTAGTAGGACTTTATGGAGAATTTCCAATTGATATATGGACTTAACATTAAAGTGGGTTTTAGTTTTGAATTTAAATTTAAGTAATTTTTAAGATATTAAACTGCACAAGAGATTCACGTTAGTGAAATATTTAAGTTCACATTAAAATTTCGTCCTATGACACCACACATGTTACTTCTTTTCTGAATTCTTTCATTTTTCTTTTTAAAGTGAAGTTTTAAGTCTCATCTAAAAGGATTATTTTAGTGTAGCTTTTATAAGTATTTCTTCTTTCTGAAACTTTGAGTTCCTTACAATTTTCTAGCACTATCACTTACAAAAATGCTTAATACTAAAAACTGTTTATGCTCAAAAAAACTCTCATATTATTCTTTTATCTTTCTTACTCTGAAATTTTCTTATGAAAAAAGATTCAATAAAGCAAGAGGTATAAAGAACTTTTCTTTCATACAATTTTTTTACAGAAACAATTAATAAAACATAATTAAGAAACTTGAGACATTTTCTTGCAAATGGGAATATTTTAGCTAAGATATGGCAGGAGAACGTTTCTATTTATTGAAAAATATAGTTAAGAACTTGCTAAGGGATGGCATTTTAGTAAATCGATAATTTTATACCATTCTATTTGAAAGTATTCCTGTTGAAATTTTGTATTTGAGAAAACCGTTCACTCAAATATCTATATTTTATTTTTATTTACCCTTTTTAAAATAATTTGTATTTTTTCTTTCCATCTTATTATTAGAAATTTGTAAAAGAACGTGGAAGATTGTGATTTGTGAAAAATTGTGAAGTGTATTTATAATGTTATTTTTGCACAAAAGGGACAAAATTTTAATGAGATTTTTGATGGAATCCTATTTCATGAATATCTTTTTTTTCACAATAGACAAAAATAGTTCGGTACAATTTTTATAATTGCTGCTCAGAAATATTTGTTAAGGGCAAAATAAGCAAGTTGACTACTTTCAAATGAAATACTAACATTTCTGTCAGTTAATTTTTCCAGAAATTTGTTATTTGAATTTTGTTAAACTAATGTTTTGTAATAAGATTTTGGTATTTATTGAGGTAAATTTAACGGAGTTTGTATGAAAGTGCGATAAGAGTGATCATTTAAAAGCTTAAATATCACAAAATATTTTTGGAGATATTTTCAGTTAAAAGACTTAATTGGAATTTAAATTAAATAATTTTCAAAATGACAGTTATAGGTAACTAACGAATAGTAATTTAAAAATAATTTTACAATAATCTCTATTTTCATCAAGAGTTAAAATCGAAAAAAAATTGGAATTTTTCAGTTATTTTACACACATTGAGAAAAAGAGAACAGTCAAAACTACCAAGGTATGGAAAAATATGCCGCATCTCTAGTTTTGTTAGAACATTGACTCGGTCATTTTTTTTTCAAAGCTCGGTCATTTTTATTGAAGAAGTACGAAAATTATTAAAATGCTTTCGAAAAATTAACAATAAAATATGGTTTTATAGAATGTGATAAAATTTAATAAATGTGGAAAAATTTGGTAATTTTATCATATCTTAGAAATCTGCACAAAAGCCATTTATTTGGTTAAATTTACATTTCAGTTTTGTATTTTTTAAACGTGTTTTAATAAGAACTATAATTTTGAAAATCAGAATTTATTGTAAACCACTACCACACGAACGAAAAAAATTAACAAATGAATGAATTAAATATAATATATTTTTGTTTTATTAACCAGAATTGTGTAGTTTATTTACCAGAAATGTCATTACCTTACAGTATCGTGATTTTACCTTCCTCAAATTAAATTCTTTGAAAATTTCCTATTACATATCTCAAATATGTTTGATATTTCTTTATGTAAAAAATAGTATTAAGTTCATAATAAAAAAGATGTGATGCATTGAGACAATTTTTTAAGGGCAGTACTTATTTTGAAATACATTTCAAAACTTTTGTTTCAATTTTCTTTGCTTGCATGATTTTAAAAATCATTACTCATTGTTTGAGATTTAAAGAGAATATATTACCTTCAGAATATATTAAGAAGCTGGAACGTGCTTTAAATTAAATTTGCATGCATCAGTGTTATGAAGTGATGATTTTTGGGGGTTTATTATATAATTAATTTGTATCCTGTATACCTTTTAAATTAATGAAAACTAGATAAATCTTCAAAAGAGTTGCTTTAAATATTTCAGATTTGAACCAGATTTTAACTAAATTCTAAGAATTTTACCAGAATTTCCAGTAAACCAATACCATATAAAAGGTAGAATTATCAAATAAATAGCTTAAATACCCTGTCTTGTTGAACCAAAATTATGTTTTTTTTTTAATCAGAAACTTGATTACTGTCAAAAGCATTAATTTTACATTACGTAATTTTACAAAAACTTGTCCTCGCGCTGTATAGCAAAGGGCATCAAGTTATAAAAACAATTTTTTAAATTTTTTTATTACTAGGATCAGCACACTTTAGTGAGCCAGTATCGAAAAATGGTATCGTGGTTATTGTTACTTACAGAGAAAATTTCTTAGAATTTTTCTCTGTACAACTAGACAGAGTGGAAAATACGTATTTAAAATAAGTTTTAATTGAAATTGTTAATTTTGGGGAAGGGAAAATCAAAAATAGTTTGGAACATTTCAGCTTAGAAACTTATTAATTGCAGTACTCAACGCTGAAAAATGAATCAACTACATTGTTACATTATACCTCTATTTGTAGCATAGTTAGGAAAAAAGTATATAAAAGTAGCGACATGGTCATAGCTATTTTAAGATGAAACATTTTCAAATCTTCACAACAAATACATATTTAAAAGTCTTACAAATGATATATTCAGTGAATAGATCATATGGCATTTAGTGACAAACTTTAAATTGTGATCGTCATTTAATAATTTTTATGAACGATTTCGTAGTCAATGAAAAAATGACGAATAGAACAATCATTAAACTTAAAATTCTTGTAATCCGTAAATCAGTGTTTACGCGTATTACTAAATTACTAGGCAAATGAAAAACATATTCGGAAACCAATGGTTAAATGTATTAGTTAAAGGTCGAGTTATTATGTAAGGAAATCAATAATCCACAGTGTTTTTAAATATAGGAATTACTGAATTACTAAATCAATTTGCAAATATAGGTAATAAATATGTATAAATCTTTAAATGCAGACCGTATTTAGTAACTACCTTCATTTAAATTTTTAAATTACCGAACGATAACTGAGCATTTGCTGTGAAATAAACTGAGTATTTAAGATCTTTATAAAAATTACACTGATCAATAATTTATAGATATTTTCCATGCAGTTTACCTTCTCAAAAACCATTTGTTGAACTTATTTCAAATCTGCTCATCTGACAAATCTGAAAATCGTTTTTCTCATCCACATTAGGTTTTTAAGATATTGTCAAAAATGACTTTTCATGGAACACCTTTTATTTTTTATAGAATGTTGTTTAAATTTCGATACGTTTTATTAAATGCTGCATAATATTTATTACTTTTAATGGAATAGGGGAGAGTGGGGTCAATTGTAACATTTTTTACTTTACCAAAAAATCCAATATATAATTAGTATAAATTGACAGACGAGTAAAGTAGACTATCCTCTACTAGAAAAAAAATACTTTATTTTAAATGTTATTATATTAGTTATTAATAATTTTTTGACAGTCGTGCACTTGTTACAATTGTCCCCACTTACGGGGTCAATTGTAACAGTTCATAAATTCAACTAAAGCATAGTTAATTATACATATTATCATAGTTGTGATAAATTTTTTTATTGATAAAAATAGTAGTGATATTTCAGTAGTAAAAATAATAATGAGCAGAGATCTAAAGGGTTAAACTTTTAACTTTAAGAAGTTAAAAATTTTAATTTATGCTGAGAAAGGTGACAAATAAAAAAATGCACATGCAACATAATATAAATGATATAGGAAACTATTGGTGATTCTTAAAGAGTTAAGTAATGGCTTGTAAACATAAGATTATTTATTTTCAGCTGTTACAATCGTCCCTTTACTTATTGTAACAATAACGTCCCCAAGACGCCATTTCAGCTTCATTTGTTAAAAACAATGCTAGTTAATTAACAAAACTAATCTTTTTTTTTTGAAATGTTAATTAAGGAGTCCACTTACATAATCGGTAAATCATTTTTATTTGTTAAAACAAAATTACTTTGTTACAATATAATATTCTAATACCAAAAAAAGTACTTACGTAGCGTGAAAATATCGTTTGTGATGTAACTCTTTCAAAAGTACATAAAAATGGTTGCCAGCAGGGGTGTACATGTAGATTTATTAAATACACCTTGTGCGCCACCTAGAAACCAAATCTGGAATCCGACACTCGAAATTTTTGCTCTGTTACAATCGTACCCTGTTACAATTGACCCCACTCTCCCCCACTGTTTAAATTAATGAATTTTAAAGTAATACTGTTTACATTTTATTAATTTTAATAGAATTCGCTGGCATAGGCTACGACTACGACACATTCTTACTACAGACATAAAGAGTTAGTGAATTTCTTTGTAATGATTGTCACTTTATGCTAAAACCGCAGAGGAAGGTGCTGGTGTAGTAAAATCTTTAAATTAGAACGCAAGGAAAAGGAGTATTAAAAAAAAGAATCGGGAAAAAAGCAAGCATAACTTTAAAAATTACATAAAATGATTTGATTCAGGTTGTTAAAGATGAACTCAATATAATTAAATATTTATTCGAATATAAATCGATACTTTTCAAAAAGCTTAGAGCCTGCGCAAAGATGCTTTTCTGCATAATCTGATTGTACTTAATTGTTTACATTAGACAATTATATAATGCACAATATACTTAGTACTATTATTATAAATAATATATCAATTGAAGATAGTTTCTCGGAAGGTTGATTTTGTTATAAGTTGACAGTTGATTTTGTGATAAATATTGAAAATATTTCTAATTTAATACAATTCAGTTTTATGCAATTTTTTTAGAAAAAAATCACCTGTTAATAAGGCATTATAAGAACACAATTAGTGTAATTAATGAAATTTAGAAAAGTTATGGAACTGCTTAAGAGTCCTAAAATTTTGTTAAATAGTATGAAGTGCGTCTTGTTAAAAAAAGTTAACTAATTTAACTAATTTCAATAAAATAAGTCATTATTTACTCACGGTTAATTTTTTCAACATCATAAACCAATTTTTTTATGGAACGTTTTTTAATATTTTAAATTATTCTTTTCGGCTTCTTTCCTGTTCTTTTTTGTTTTTGTTTTTTGTTTTTTTTTCGATGTTTCCCGATTTTCTCTTTTCTGTTTACCATTTGCTACAGAATGGTCATTCAGAGATGTGTAACACACTGAAGTGTACCTTCGATTAATGATGTAATTTCAGTGTGTATAGATTTTACGTGTGAAGTATTTTGAAATAGATACTCCTGAGCAACGGTGGCTATGGGGATGGAGCACTCGCCTCCCCCGGGCTCGAATCCCAGCGATGGCTGGTTGATTCGAATTCCGCACCCAACTTGCATCGGTCACAGTGCTGACGTAAAATATCCTCAGTGGTATACGGATCATAGGTTAATCTCTTGTTGTCAGGCTAACCGTGAGAGGTACTTATGGAACTCCTCTCCATGTAACGTAAATGCGGGTTAGTTCAAAAAGTCATCCACGAAGGCAAATTTCTCCCAATACTTCCCTTATCTACTGGTTTGCTTTCAAAATTACAAGGCTACGGAGTTGAACATTAGTAGTCGTGAACTCAAAAAAATTGGGTCGGCTGTTCAACGACGGTTATAAAATGGATATTTCTATTTAATATAGATTGGATGTGATTAAGTCGGACTGTTTTCTTAGCTAATGATATGTTTGTGAGTACTCACTCAAACAGAAAATGGCTCTAGTCAAATATAAACGGTTAAAAAATTATATCTAATCAACGCTGGGATACTGAGATGGTTGCATATTTTGAATCAGCACATTTTAATTGAAAATGCATTGAATACTAAGTTATCCGCAAATTTTTAAAATTTGTTCATCAGTCATAGTTTAGGAAACTCGTTAAAAAAAATAATATTTAATTTCATTTGTGGCATCGAATAATAGGCAATTTTGCGAAGCTTTATTTTTTTTGCTGAGACTAAATTGTTTCAAAATTTGATTGACCTCTTGCTGAAAATAGTTGAATCTTTAAAGTTATTAAAAACAAATGCAAACATGAAATATGTGCTGTAGTTCTGTTTTAAATACAGAGCTTGACAACATGTTGTACTGAAGCTATATATGAAGCTGAAAATTCTATCAAAGCGTCTTTTTTTTGTTACAATGATGCTTTTTAACTTTTATTCAGTGTTTTTCTTATTTATTAATAAATATTAAAATTTCAGACACTTTGAGTAGGAGTTGAATATCTAAAATTTACATTTGAATAAAAACTGTAGCAAACTGTTTGTATACATAAAAAATGCTGTTTTGAAAATTATAAGCGGGATTTAAATTATAACATTTTTATTCTAAAATCCGTCCTTTAATCTACTTTAATATATTTAATACTACATACTGATCAATTATAAATTAAAAATAATAATTTGTTTATGTTTACTAAATCTTGTTGAAAATAATTGAAATGATTGCTCTTTATTATTTTTATAACACTATAATAGTTTTTTTTCCCTCAATTTTCTATATTATCTTGAAAAATACAATAGTGAAACAAGACTAAAGACCTTTGTAGCGAAACAAGCTTATAGCAAAAAAACTATTTTGAAATAATCATCCGTTTTCTTCTAAGGAACAAAACCAAACTCTAGTATGAAGTATTATCAGAATTTTAAAAAGTGATTAATAAATCAATACCACATGTCACACAATTTATGCTTTTAATCCTATAACATCCTTGGTATTTAATTAAATCTTGCATATGATAATACAATCTTCAATATAAATCTTATAATAATTTATCTATGGAAAATAATTACGAACTTACTGGCCAGCGAGAAAGGATTCATGACTTATCTATGCTCGTTGACAGCTGTGACGTCATACTGGAAACGACAGCTTATAAATAATGAGTCCATTTCTCAACTCCTCAAGCTAGATTAATTTTATATACTTACTCTATAGATAAATATTTTACTTGAAACTAAATATAGTTTTGTTTACGTTGCATGTATGGGTAATATATTTTTTTGAAACTGAAATATCTTTAAAAAATTCTCTATTACTTTATTTTTAAATTGATAGCTGGCAAATTTATTTAAAGAATATAACACACGTATATGATATTTCTCCTATGAAAGTTACCTACATGAAAATTTTACATTTACATATTTTAAAAGTTCAATTTTATCAATTTAAATTTATAAGTTGGAAACTACGACCAAAATGAAATTTAAAATTAAGGAAAAATACCTTAACTTTGAAATTTTCTTTTCCAAATTTAACATAAACTCTTTGAAATTTAACATAAACTGTTATAAATAAGATACATGCTCGTAGCTTACATGCTCGGTTATACATAGAGGAAAAAAGATGCTGGTAAAATTACCATGCTGTATAGTAATGATATTTCTGGTAATATATATATANTTAAGAACAGGATGTGGCTTTTAAAAGTGTGAGAAAGTATTTCAAATAGAATAATTAATTAGGAATAAAGTAGGAGTTGTTTTATAGCAAAGAAACTAACATAAAAAGATTAATAGAAGCTTTTTATGTTACATATGCTACATATATATGTATGTATAGAGAGAGAGAGAGAAAGAGAGAGATACACATCATAATAAATAAATACAAAAGGAAAAAAATTAAAAAAAACAATAAGTTTTATTTATTGCGCATAAGCTGCAAGTAAATAAAACTCATAAAATGAGTTTAAAACGTAGAAAAAACAAGGGAAAAATTACAGAACAATAAAAAAAGGGAGAAAACAAAGAAAAATAATAATAAAAATAACAAAAAACAGGAGAAAGAAAAGGACAAAAGATTTTTAAAAATCCGGAAAATAAAATATTTAATCTTTTCATCAGCTCACACAATTATATCCGCAAAAAAGAGTGCTTTCTGATATTGCATCAATATAGCTAAAGCAAAATATATCAATACAATAGTGTAAGAAGCATTCAAAAAATTACAACAAGTAAAATAAAACACAATAAGTGAAAATATCACGTAAAAACAGAAAGTAAAATATAAAGAAAAAACAGTATAAAACATGAAAGGAAATCTATAAAGCGAGTAGCTAAGTCAAATGAACTTACATGAACGGGAAATTCTTCAAGAATGTTTAAAAATAATTTCGTAACAAGGTAGCCAGATTGCAAAAAAAATGAAAACTATGTGACTGGTAATTTTTCATTGTGGTAACGGCTTTCTTGTAACTCTGGTCATAATACAAAACAGAAAAATACATTTTACTAAATAAATTATTTTTATGCCATGCTCCGATATAAGTACCAATTGTTACCTCAATTACCTTATATTATCATATATTATGAAACCATATTTTATTGTTAATTTTTCCAAAATTATTACCAACGGTAGAAAGTTCCGAGCTTTTGGTTATTTCCACAAAGCCAGAAATATGGTAAATTTAACCATATTTTAGAAGTTTTGACAACCTTTCTTTTTTTGGCGAATTATAAAGATTTGAACAAAACAAAGAGATATAAATATTTGATACAGATACCATGTCAGAAAATCATAAATCAAATTGCTTTTTTTTTGTCTTTGGGCATTGAACAGATATTTTCTTAAGTCACATTTTATTAGAATCAGCTAATTGTTGATATTATTTCTTATGCTTTGTTTTAGGAAAAAAATTCGTTTTTCGCCCAAAGCATTCAAATTCTGACTTTACCATTCATAAATCTTTTGTGAAATGATAATAAGCTTTGAGTAGTAATTATGACAATGCATATCTATCGACTGAAAAGCACAGAAAAAGAATCTTAATGTTTTTTCCTCAAGCTTTGAATTGTATTTACTTCTTTATTTAAATAAGATTTATGAATATGTTAAATGCTATCCGTCTGATATTTCTAAAATAATTTGTAAAAATAATATGCTGAATTATAAACAGTTATTTAAGTTTCTTAAGTGCCTCCGAGGCCTTTGAGAACAGTTTTAAACATATACGATGAATACTGTTTTTTTTTTCTAAACGTAAGACGAGAATTAGCTTTCTAATTTTTATCAGTGATGTAAAATGGGTAAAAGGGTAAATTTTAAGTTTTTCGTTGATTGCTAAATTTTTCATTGAGAAACAAAAATATATTTTTACTGTTATCCCTTTAGTACGGGCATGTTTAGATACAGAAATGAATAGGTCTAAATAACCTTCTCATAGGTCTGAATCAGAGAGAAATACTTTTTGATCAGCGGTTCCCGAAAGGTGTTCCGTAAAAGGTGTTCCTAGAACAAAGACTATTTTTAAGAACCAGTAACGAACTGTGAAACATTTCATCAGATTTTTGTAGAATTATTATTTATTTAATATCTCTGTTATTTTTGTAAAATTTTTCAAGTAAAATGTCTGAAAAAAAGATAATATTATTTAAAAAAAATAACAAAAAGCAATAATTTCACTGGTGTTTTCCTTAAGACTTTTCAATTAAAAAATAAAGATCAAATTCAACACTAAAAAAAATATTTTTCTCTTTCTAATTAAATAATTTTCAAAATATTTCGTATAAAATAATAGGGAAATCTTATTCTAAATCCTCTATCATTTATCCATCTTTTCAATGAACTGTAATTTATACTTCCTTTATGATAACTTTCCCCACACGGAATGTTTACCTGCTATTAGTTCCTAACACTACAAAACACTTTCAAAAATATTTTGAACAAAATAATAGGAAAATCCTAGTTAAAATCCGCTATCATTTATTATCGTTTATAATTCTCAACTGATATTTATACTTAATTCATGATAACTTTCCCCGATTTTCCATCTCACACAGAATTTTTACCTCCTATTAGCTCCCAGCACTTTCAAAATTAGTTATTAACACTACTAAACACTTTTAAAAATATTTTGAGTAGAATAATAAGGAAATTTTATTTCAAA
The DNA here is from genome assembly GCF_043381705.1 of Parasteatoda tepidariorum. Taxonomy (NCBI): domain Eukaryota; kingdom Metazoa; phylum Arthropoda; class Arachnida; order Araneae; family Theridiidae; genus Parasteatoda; species Parasteatoda tepidariorum. The sequence goes on along the minus strand of NC_092212.1, from coordinate 47,968,468 downwards.
TCCCATATCATTTAGTCGCGTTTATAATTCCTAACTGATATTTATACTTATCTTTAAGACAACTTTCCTTGATTTTTTAGCTCAGAATGTTTACCTCCTGTACTCTCTAAACACTTTTAAAATTAGTCCCTAAAGTTACTAAACACTTTTAACAGCATTTTGCATAAAAAGTAGATGAAAATCCTATTCAATATCCCTTATCATTTATTCACATTTAAAATTCCAAACTGATTTTCATACTCCTCTTTACAATAATTTTCCCTGATTTTCGATCTCACACGAAATGTTTATGTTCTATTAGCTCCTAATAATTTTAAAATTAGTTCCTAAAAGTATTAGAAACTTTTTAAAAATATTTTGAATAAAATAATAGGGAAATCTTATTTTAAATCCCCTATCATTTATTCGCGTTTATAATTCCAAACTGATATATATATACTTATCTTTAAGACAACTTTCCTTGATTTTCTACCTCGGAATGTTTACCTCCTGTACACTCTAAACACTTTTAAAATTAGTTTCTAACGTAACTGAAAACTTTTAACAATATTATGCATAAGAAGAAGATGAAAATCCTATTCAATATCCCTTATCATTTATTCACGTTTAAAATTCCAAACAGATTTTCATACTCATCTTTTCAATAATTTTCCCTGATTTTCTATCTCACACGAAATGTTTATCTTCTATTAGTTCCTAACAATTTTAAAATTAGTTCCTAACAGTACTAAACACTTTTTAAAAATATTTTGAATAAAAGAATAGGGAAATCTTATTCTAAATCCCCTATTATTTATTCGCGTTTATAATTCCTAACTGATATTTATGCTTACCTTTGAAATAACTTTCCATGATTTTCTATCTCACAAGGAATGTTAACCTCCTATTAGTTCCTCCTCATTTAATCTGCATAAGCTGTTCTGAAAAGTTGGGAATGGGAAGAATATACCTCTCAAACTGTTATTGCGGAGAAGCTGATGTTGAGAATTTAAGTGTCAGGTACACGTTTTGCAGTTAAATTATTATTCTTCCACTATCGATTTATTAACTTCAACACCTTTTCCGAGCATTTAAAGATGGTTAAGTTTGCTAAAATCCAGAGATAGAATAAGGCGTCATGAAAATTAATGGTTTCCGTGACATTTCAAGAACCTTATATTCTTTGTGATGTTTCTGCATTTTAAGAATATACAAAAAATTTACAAATATTATTAACAGCTACTTAATTTTTTGGAATGGAAATATCCGTATTTTAATTAGTTTTCTGGAATTTTTGCTATTTATATTTAAGTTTACGCCGACCAGGTGGCCGAGTGGTTAGCATGCCTGACTGCATAGCCGATGGTTGCAGGTTCGAATCCCACTCAGGGCATGGATGTTTCTTTCTATCTTTCTGTGTTCTATGTCCTTTCTTCTGTGTGATTGTGTGAATGTGATCCGACCTATAAGCAGGTTTGCGGTTGTGTGACGTGGGCGGCGCTGCTCCTTCGCCGTGCTTGGCCATAGGTGTTCACTGGGTAATGAGAAGAGAGTAGCAGTTCTGGCATTTCTGAGGCAAATGGGAAATAGACCCAAGTGCACACCATTAACCAAATATTTAAGTTTTCAAATAAAAACTAATTAGTATTTTAAATGTATGGGTACATTCATTATATCAAAAATGTTTGTAAATATTTTGTAGATTTGTATTTAAAATTATGCATTTCGTAGATATATTCTTAAACTGAAAGTAAAAATATTATGGAAAAAAGATGAATTTATTTCGAGGATAATTAATCATAAAAATATCTTAAAGTTGTTATTTTTGTTTTTGGAATTGAAAATACGCATATAAAAATATCGAGATATATTTCAACATATTTGCAAATAAGTCATCAATAACAAAGTTTAAAATAAGAAAAGATCATCATGTGAAGAGATATAAACTACAAACCTTTAAAACTGTGATCGGTAAAATATAATGCATCATATTATGGGGTGTATGATGTATCTGAAAGTTTTTTTCATAAAATAAGATATATTTTGTTATAGAGTAGAAAATATATGAAAATTAAAATATTATATGAAAAATAATATTATTTTGAGGATACTTAATCGTAAATTAATTATTTGAGATATTTTGTTGTTTTAGAGTTCAAAATATTTGAAATCCAAAAGTTTTGTCATATTCTGAGAACAATTATTGTAATAATAAAATCATTTTAAACAAGGCAAAATGCTCATCTGTAGAGAATTTAATGACAAAATTTTAAAACTGAGAAAAATTGGAAATATTTATGCTTCAATTTAAAATTTTGTAGCTAATGTCTCTGATTTGAGACTCATTTTTGCTCATAGGAGCTACGAAAAAATATTTACTTACTGTAACTTAATCTATGAACTGTAAAAAAATTTAAAACATTTATAACAGTGTGTTAAAACTTATATAGTATAGCTGCTTTGGAAAACTTAGTTACTTAAATTTTAAAATCTGTAAGAAGAATAGAATATTATTAAATATAGGCTTTTAAAATGTATTGTGTCCGTTTTATGGCCTTGCACAACTTTTTTATTTAATTGTATAGATAAACTTTAATAAAAATAAAAATCAAGGATATAGAAAATGTTAAATTCACAGAATTAAAAGAAATTCGTGAGTTTTATAAATATTCTTAGTAATATACTGCTTTATATTACTAATTAATGGTAAAATTTACTCTCAAATAAATTTTGAAACTATAAAATACTTAATTTAGATCGAAATTATTGAAATAGACAAAAATTAATCGCGTTACTGCAGAAATAACTTCAAGAAAATGTCAAAATATGGATATTTGAAAGACGTTAAACAGATCGATTTAATTAATTTGAAAAATTCTAAACAAAATGTAAATCTTGATAAACAGCACCGGCACACGAAATCTTAACAATTGTATTAAAATCTTCAGTGTTCTAATTTTTTACAAAATATAAAAATTTTGCATTTTTCACAAAATATAAAAATTTAAAAGAATGATATTTTTCACATTTCTTATAACCAAACTATAAAGCCCTATCTCATCATAAAGCACTTAAAAAATAGCTACATTATACAAAAAAGTTTGAGAGACCTGTTGTTCAATCACGTTTGTATGCGATTAAGTAATAAATTTAGGTTAATACCGCAACTTGAATATATATATATATATATATATAGGGGAGAGTTGGGTAGCCCCGCCCAGCGGGTACCCCCGCCCACTGTCAATTTCATATGTATAGAATATTTTTTCAAGTCAATGGGCCATCGGACATTAATTGTTACATTAAAAGAATATTATTTTCCAAGTTTCAAGTATTTATGCAGCTGTTAACATGGTAAACAATAGTTTTGAAAATATGTTGAATACAGTAGTCATGAAATTAAGAAAAATTGGTTGAATGTTTCGATTAAACTTCATTTTAATACTAAAAAAATAATTTTTTCTATACATACAGCATTAAAGTATGTAGTCTTAAGTTTAATTTGCACAA
>NC_092212.1:47963231-47964775 GCF_043381705.1 Parasteatoda tepidariorum | reverse complement strand
AAAATAAAAAGATTGTATTATATATATATACATTCGTTCAGGGAAATGAAAGGAATAATGTATAATTATTTCTTCCAAAACGTTATGATTCTAATTAATAAACGTTTAGCGATTAATAAGAGAAACTTTAAGTAATTATGTACGTTTAATAATTAAGATCATATGTTTTGAAACAAGAAGCAAAATTCAGCAACTGTTTTTTTTTAATACAAAAGATACATCTATTTTAGCTGGACTTTTCATTCATTTTAAATGCTGTCATGTGAACTGGCTCATACAACGCTGCAGTCTTCATAGCTTAATTTATAACCTAAAGAGTAGAGCTTTAGTAAAAGGCTTTGGACAATGTTTATACTTTTTAAATTTTATTCTCTGAAACATAACTAAAAACTGGCACATTAATTCGCTTAATTTTTACTGCATTATTTTTTTTCCTTTTTTGCAAAGCAATGAGAAACACAAAACAGTTCGTTTTCATTTTGATTTTCATGATCATAACTTATAAATACAAATTCAGTGAAAATAATGAAAATTCGTAAATTAAATGAATAATATACTTAAAGCTTAAAATCTATCAGTTTAGTTGATATAATCATTTTATTTTTCCAGCATTAAAAAAAGCGTGATTTGATTTTCGTACTCCAAAATATTTTCTAAATTTGACTATCTATCAAAGCTTTACAGTACGTAGTATCGTGAAAGAAATCATGCATAGATAGCATTTCTTTTATTTTAATATTTTTTTTAAAATTATAAATGAATTTAATTATGATAATTTAATATTATGCTCTAAATTAAGCAGAATATTAAGTTCGACATAAAAGTGAAAATAAAAGTTAATCAATCAACATTTCTTTACTAAAACAGATACTGAAGACCTATTTTTAGCCATAACATTCAGTGGACAGGAATATCTAGGAATACTAAAGAAAGTGGCATGTTTATATTCGTGTTTCTAATATCCTTTAAGTCGAGTAAACTATAAAAATAGAATTTATGACGCCCATATATTTACGGTATTTACAACGACTAAACCGCGAGGCAAGAATGGACATTTTTTATAGCTTTTATATGTTCTATTTCAGATGGCTTGCAGAAGCGTTGTTGGATAAAAACAAGGGAGTTCCATCAGCTTTTTTGTTTAAAAATTTCAGTAATATGTATAATATTGAAATTTTTTACCCAAACATTTTGCATATTTCTTATAAAGGAGTATCAATTTAATGTCAAAAAATATGGTCAGTATTGTAATTTATACGCTTTTAAAAAAAATTAAAATGAACACAGTTTTCTTTTTCTGTAATAAACGTAACAAAATATAGCTTTAATGATTTTGATGAATAAAAATATAAAATTTTAATAATTTTAAATTTATGTACGAGCCTATTTTTTCTTTTATCGTATCTTCCTTTCTTATTTTTAAGTGATCGACTTTACGTGTAGGTCCTCGGGCTACTGAAGCGGGGGTGCCTTCTCCTCCGCAGAAGATTAAAATTGTGATGGCGTGTCTTCGGATCATCCTCAGGGATGCTTCCCAGACCTTC
>NC_092212.1:47890480-47962731 GCF_043381705.1 Parasteatoda tepidariorum | reverse complement strand
AATTTTGTAGTGGTAGATACGCTACAAGACCATGAAAATACAAGGAGAAGCAAAGTATGGTCAAAACTACTAGAATATGGCAAAATTTATCTTGTTTCAGTCTTTATGGGAACACCAAAAAGCATGGTGATTTTTACCGAAACGCTTTAGTAATGATTTTGGTAAAATTTACATTAAAATATAATATGTGATGAAATTTGGTTGCTGTGGTAAAACTTGATAATTTAATCATAATGATGGCATAGTTTACTTTTCAATTTTGTATTGTTTACGAAATGTGAGGTAAAATTTTGAAAACCGGAATTTTCTTCACACACTGTCGGAAATTTCTCGGTAAAAATGGCTAAATAACAATTTATTGAATGGTTATTTCACCATATTTAATCAAATCAGTCAAATAACCATATATAAAATGGTAATCAAACTGTTAAGTTTGAGAAAAACTGTTTATTAACTGCTTTCACCTCATACGGTTAAGCAGCCAAAATTTTATCGCACCAACAAGAACCATCTTCTGCAGCTACTTAGCTCTTTGCGACTGCGTACATATCATAGCCGAGCGGGCTAATCTGTCAGTCTCATGACCGGCAGAACTGGAGTTCGAGTCCTAGTGTTGACAACAGAATGTTTTCTCCATTCTCTTCAACGCATGAAGAATTTCCAGTGAATGGCACACTCCGATGCCCATTGCCTTACGAAAAGCCGAGGTCCTATGTCTAGTTAAATAATTACTTTTTTTATGCTTTTGAAAATGCTAGTTATAAATGGGTAACAAATCGTGTAGTTTTGTATTCATGTTTTATAACCATACTTTTTGTAAATGGTTTCAAAACCATAAAGTAAAAAAATATTCATTACCGTAAACTTTACGGTTAAACGGATAGACAGACAGCTGCTAGTTATTTTACCATAATTTTGGAAGGAAAATTTTAACAGTGTACTGTCACCATAGGAGCTGAAATATTAAGGTTTAAATGCAGTATATTTTTATTTTATTAGCCAAAAAAATGTGTGTTTTTCTAGAAATGCCATTATTAGAGAGTTCGGTAAATTTACCGGATTTTTTTTTATTCGTGTGCGCTTGAAGTTAGTCATAGATAATAGTAAAAAATAATTTTGACTCTTATATAAATAATCTCAGTCTTAAAAATCTGGCTCTAACGGATTGAATCTTTGTTCAGTATTAAATCTATTGACTACTTCAACAAAATTATTATTTAGAAGTGAAATAACTCACTGAACAAAATAAAAATATTAATTCGATAAAAAAGAATTTTAAGTCAATATTTTATGTACGCATGAATTATTCTTTGATTCAGTTAAGAATCTACGTCACATATAACGATTGCGTAAAATCTGCTATGCTTTTAAGCCAAAAAATTCATGAGCGAAAAAAAAATCAATGGTTGTAAATTTGATAAAAATAATATTTTAAAATTTCATTTTTAATAAATCAAAATTATAAACTAACAATAGGGAAATATTTTCGGGGAAAATAGCGCCGATCAACTGAAAGGTTTTTTTAAAGGAATTCTTAAGAAAATGATCGAAGAAGGAATTACAGAGGGTTTTAAAATATGTAAATTTAATCCTAATTTTTATGATTCAAATAATTTAAGCGGAAAATAATACCTTTTCTTTATTTTATGTGCTAAAAAATAGCTCAAGTTAATTGATAAAGAAATAAAAATAGCTTTGAACTACCTAAACTATGTGTTGAGAAAGGTATTTTATGAATTATTTGCATATTAAGTATTTGTTTTATGCATAGAAAATTATAAACTTTAAACTAGAATTAAACCTATATTCAGTCTTCCTTAGAAAAAAAGTTATTTATGATAGTAAAGATTGATTAAACTATTATGAATTTAAATATTTTATATACTAACCAAATATTATCAACAATGTCTTAAAATTGATTTTTATTATATTGCATAGAAATTTATTATGTTTCGAAAGCCATAGTTTTCATTTTTAACTCCATATATTCGAAGTATTAGATTTTGAAGGGATAAAATATCCGTTAGATAACAGTGTTTATTATTTTCTAATAATTTAGGATTTATATATTTAATTCTCCACATTCAAAGATAACATTTTATGTTATTTTACCTCTTTTCTTAAATAATTTTTCTTGAAATCATAAAAAAAAGTTAATTTAATTTTATCATACAACAAGGTGAAAGAAATTCAGGTAAAATTACCAGACTGTTTGGTAATGAAATTGATGGTAAAAAAACATATATTTTTGGTATTAAAAACCAAAATAAAATGTATTTAGTTCATTCATTTGGTAATTTTTTCTTTCCCATTATAATAGATTCCCTGCAATTTCGGTTGTCAAAAGTGTAGATCTTATTGTAATACATTTAGTAAAAAAATCCAAATCTGAAGTATAAATTTAACAGAATAAATGGTCTTAATGTCATGCTCTAAGGCATCATGATAAAATTATTAAATTTCACCCCATTTACTAAATTTTGTCACTTACTATAAAAATATATTTTTTTCTTAATTTTTTCAAAATCAATACCAAAATGCTTTTATAAAATAACTAAGCTTTTTGGGGTTCCCATAGACTAAGAAACATGGTAAATATTCTGGTAGTTTTGGGCAAAATTTTTTGTCAGTTTTCATAGATGAGAGCTGTTTTGATTTCATTGCTAGTTAAAAACACTAATTGCTTGTTAATTAGATTCAAATTAAGTGCATCGTTAAAGCAATTTGCTCAATATTTACAACTTGTGTTTCTAATGTTTCTCTGGCTTACCAATAATTACTGAAGAACAAAGCACTTCGTTAAAAATTGCTAATCATTTTTGCGTCTCCATTAAGCTAGGAATACGGTAAATTTTACCATATTATGGTAGTTTTACCCATACTGGTTCTTCTCAATGTATTTAATTCAGCTGTGTATTACGTAATTCACATACTGATTCACAATAATACTGATTCACAACTAAAGTTATTCCTTTTAATGCCGTATATTATAATATAAATCTCTTAAATAGAAGATATATTATACTCTCTATAAATTGTATTAATTAATTAATTAACCCTAGTTAGGAATTTGACGGCTGTGGTGATGAACCACAATATAATGAGCAGAATTCTAAACGCACCAATCATTTAATCATCAGTTCACTTACAAGTCTCTTGACGAACCGAAGTTAATTGTTATTTATGACGTCATCGTTAATATTTTGCAATTACCTATGCATATGTTAAAATTTTTACTAGAATTCCTGTTTGAATTTGATCTTTTTATTTGATGAGATATACTACACTACTCTTGAAATACTATTGATGAGATATACACTAGAATTTGATGAGTTATACTTTGTTGATAATTTTGAGTCTAAATTTAGAATTAGCATTTTCAGTTGATTAAATATTTATGCTCTGTTTTCGGTATATTAAAACTTTTTTGATCTATTTTTCAATTGATATTGACATTATTTACTCATATTGTGTATTTATTTTTATTTTTTGTTGTAATAAAGTGTAATGGTGTAAGAAATCGAAAAAAATCATTAATACCATAGCGTTATGATGCTAAATTTTAGAAGCTTAAATGTAATAAGTCAGGTCAAAATTTAAAAATGGAGTGTAATTTAAAATAATAAAGGGGCAATTCCATATGTGACGGAATGACATTTTGACTTGCAAAATAACAATTAATTAAAGTTTCTATGTATCTAATTTCAAATAAAAAAAAAAATTTCTCATGCATATCATTATTATTGGCATAAAGCGCTTCATAAACTGAAAAAACAGGATTTTCTATCTTTTTTACTTTTAATTTTACGAACTTTTTATTTGCGTGACGGAATGACATTTTGGCAACCAAGCTTTTGGCATGCTGCTTAGAACTGGTAGTTTCTGCGAATTTTGCAGCTATTATTTTTCTGAACTATTTTACACTTTTAGTAAAATGTGTAAGCAATGTATAATGTGAATTTGGAAAATTAACCTCAGGTTGGCTAGCAGTTATTAACATCTATTTGCTGTGACGGAATGACAAAAAGTTTAGTAGAAGAAAGTCTTCATTTAAAAAATGTTTTATTAATATGTAAATGATAAACAGTATGTAACAGATAAACAGGATTAATATTTATGAAAGAATTAGTAAAAATTTCAACAGTTTGAAAATTAGTTTGTCTCTGAAGAGGTTTTATATCTAGCTTGCCAATGTCACGTCTTATCTTCGTTCTCAGGAAATTTAAGCGGAATTTCGTAAACTTTTATTTTATATATTAAACTTAAAATGATAATGTTTTAAATGTTTAAATTTTGTACTACATGCATATTTTTTTCAAAATATTGCAAAATAAAGATACAGTTCCTTTATTTTATAAGTATTTTTCAAGAAAACAATTTGAGCACAAATGTGAACAATTCACTTGTCAGCCATGTGATTACTTTAGAATGCTTCCAGATTCAAAAATTTTAAAATTATCAAAATTGAAACGGCAATATGTAGACTTTGGCTATTTTTGAACATATTTTTAAAATTAAAATATGCAATTCAAAAAAAAAAAATTCACTTAAAAGTTGACACTTCCGTGAAATTGCCCAAAGTCAAATATTTAAAAAATAAAAAATTGCTACGGGTTATGCGAAAATTCGTGCAAGTGAGTTTGATAAAATAATTAAATAAAAAACGATTTTAATCTAAATATAGGAGAGAGGAGCATCATAATTGGTTGAATGCATCCAATCAAAAGTTAATTTTGTTTAGTTAGATAATCTAACACATTTAGAATTCAGCTCTTATTTTTGTTTAAATAAATAAACCGAAATATTTGTTACAATTTTATTGATAAAAATATTCAATAATATGCATTTTAAAAAAAACGGGCAGATAAAATAGGTTTCAGTTTCCTTAAAATATTATTTTCATGATAAACTAAAATGTGTTTTAAACTTTAGATTAATTTTATGTACATTTCAAAAAAATAGTCATTATATATAGTAGCCTAGCTACATAGGTATTTGTGCGAGTTACTCGTCCACTAAGTTTTTTCCTGCCTAATGAATTTTAAAACTAATTTCAATACAAATATTTTGTACTGGTAACTTTATGACTTAAATACATCAGTTTTAAAATTTCGCAGTAGAATACCCGGTGCATTATTTTTTTATGCATAATGTAAAGCTGTTTATTTTTCAATATTTCTTACGAAGCTGTATCATCATTTATTTAATTATCGGATAATTTTAAGTGATATTAGGAAATCAATATTTAAATATTTCTGAAAATATTTTATCTGTGTATACAAAAATCAGAAAATATCCCAAGTTATATACTGTATTTTTTATAGTACAAATATTAACACAATTAATAAATATTTTTGGTAGCTTTCTCAAAACTCATGCCAAAGTAATTTATACAATTGGGATCTCAAATTAATACTTAAACAAGAAAGAAACAAAAATTATATCAAAATCTCGTAAATCACTATTGAGGAAGGCAAACTTGAAAACATCAAGATAAGTTTCAATGCTGAAAAAACTGGTTTTGCCTTAAATAATGGTTTTTCAATTTATATCTGTTTCATCTGGCAATGAAGCAGGTTTTGATGTATTCAATCATACCTTCCTCAATAATGATTTATTAAATATTGATGTCATTTCTGTTAGTTCTCCACTTAAATATGTATTAGTGACCTCTCAAATTTTATACTTTTTGACATCATTTTTTATCTTGGAAATAAATTAAAAGTTAAAGGCAGTCATTACTAAACACAGTGTTTAATTAACATTAAGTATAAAAAAATTTATGAAATTTTGATCTCATTATATTTCTTTTTAACTCATCTAGATTAAAAAATACAATCCTTTATGTTTTCTAACATTCACAACTCTAATCGCTTTCTCACTTTAAATAAAAATCTCATGAAACAAATTCAACTCTTTTTAAAATCCAAGTATCAAGCAAAAGGTTAGATTCCAAAATAAAATAAACATTATTAGAAGAAGAAACTTAAAAATAACGCTAACGAGAAATATTTTAATAATTTCAGTCAACTCGTCGAAGAAATAATTATTATACAAATAATGGCTCGCAGCTTAATTAGAGATTTTGAATTCAATGCGAATAATTTGGAGATATAACTTTTTGAGATAAAATTGAAAGAAACTTTTAATGTTAAATAAAAGCATTTTGAAACTCAGCGTTTGCTTACGTCGCATTATATCCATTTTAATGCGTTTTCTAATTAACTTTTCCAAAAATATTTTACGGCAGAAAATTTCGAAATTAAAATGAAAAAAAAAACTTATTTATCTGCAGATGATATGAGTTTTCTGATTAATACGAAAAATATGATGGATGTGTTTTTTAACGAAATTTTTCTTTGTCTAGATGTCACTGTAAACTAAAAATAATATGTATATAATGAAATGTCAAAGAAATGTTTTAATTATTAACATACGTATCAACGTTTAGTATAATTGCTTCTTTAGAAAACTGATTGCAAATTCTTTACTGTTTTATTAATAGATATTAGTAGTAACAATTAATAGATTTTGTTCATAAAACTAGATATGTGTAGAACACTAGGTGATGAGTAGTAGAAATTAATTAACGTGTAGAAAACTTAATTATGCTTAGAAAACTGGGGAATTTGTAGAAGATTAGTATCTGACTTATTATTAGACAAATTAGTATCAGACTCATGTCTGAAACATTAGAAAATATTTAGAAGAAAAAAATTGATGAAAGACTAGGTAATGTGTGGAAGACTAGATATTCTGTGGAAAAATGGGTTATGTGTGGAAGACTAGATATTCTGTGGAAAAATGGGTAATGTGTGGAAGACTAGATATTCTGTGAAAAAATGGGTAATATGTGGAAGACTATATTTTGCATAGGAGATTAGATAATAAGCGGATGAATATATGATGTGTAAAATGCCAGAAAATGTTTAAAAGCTTAGACAATGAATGGCAAACTAAAAAAGTATGTAGAAGACTAATTAAAGTGTAGAAGATTAATAATGCAAGAAAGACAAAAAAAAAACAGTGTAGTAGATTAATTAGTGTGCTGAGACTAGTGATGTGTAGAAGATTAGTTACTGTGTTGAGTCTAGTTATGTGTAGAAGATTAAACAGTGTGTTGGTTGAGACTAGTGATGTGCAGAAGATTAAACAGTGTGTAGAGGTTTCTATAATGAGTGAAAGGAAAAAAATGTATCAAAAACTACACTGAGGGAAATAAGGATAGCAAAAACAACCAAAATTGCCAAATGAATGGTTTAAATACCATACTGTTCAAATACTTTAATACACTGTAAGAAATGGATGCTCGATTATCACAAAACTTTCTTCGTTTTTGACGAAACAGTTTCCTGGTAAATGCTCCGAGAAAAAATTTCGTCAAGTGACGAAATAACTATCGTCACTTCTTCAAGGAAACGAATTTCGTCAAAATTAAAGAAATATTTCGTTATTCTATTTTTTTTCCAAAAACAAGTTATAGTGCCTAATGTATCTAATTTCTCTATTGATCACTTTAACGTGTGCACCATATAGACAGCCCGGCACAGCAAGGACAGATAGAAAAATTACACCCATACTTGATGAGGGACTTGAACTCCGGATCTTCCAGGTACAAGGCCAACTTTTTTACCACCATACAATCCAGTCAGCGTATCTTTTCAGTTTAATTTTGGTTGTCTAGTCTTTATTCTAGTTTTGTCATTCTAGTTAACACTCTCCCAAAATGCACTATGATGAGATTTCGAGTTGAAGAAACATTTTTGTCATACATTTGAGAGTTCGCGTATGGTCACAAAGTACGTGATTTCGTGACGAAATGATTCTTAAAATTACCGAAATACTGTCCAAGAATTGCTGAATTGTCATAAGTGACAATTTTATTTCTCAAAGTGTATAACACCAAAAGGCATGGTAATTTTTACTGAAGCTCTTTGATTAAGATTTTGGTAAAATTAACAATATTATTTGGTTTTATAATATTTGATGTTACAAAAAAATAGTAAACAATACGAAAAGTTAAAAAAATATTTACGGAAATCTTTACTGATAAACTTATAAAAAAATAAATGAGAAAATTGAATATGTTAAATATTTTTTTGCAATAGAACTTTTTTTTAAAAACATTAATCAATAATTTATTATTTTGTCTAAAATTATTGATATAGGAAATACCACTTTTTATCTGCGTATTATCCTGTAAACAAGTAATTGTTACTATATTTAGTATATTTTTATTTTTTCAAAAATGTAAATGCTGGAAAGAAGCTGCGAAATAAGTTATAATTCTTAAGTCTTATAAGTTGTTTTCGATTTTTATAAATTTTGCAATAGTTAGTAGGACTGTATGGCGAATTTTCTATTGATATCTGGATTTAACATTAAACTGGATTTTTATTTTGAGAAACCTAAAATATTTTTAATTTAAATTTAGGTAATTTTTGCGATATTGAATTGCATAAGAGTTTCAAGTTAGCTAAATTTTTAAGTACATATTAAAATTTCGTCGTATGGCTCACGTTACATTGTTTCTAAATTCTTTCATTTTTCTTTTTAAAGTGAAGTTTTAAATTTCATCTAAAATGATTATTTTAGTGTAGTTTTGATAAGCAGTTCTTCGTTCTGAAACTTTGAGTTCCTTTCAATTTTCTAGCAATATTTCCCTTACAAAAAAAAAACTGTTTATGCTAAAAAAACTCTCATATTATTCTTTTATCTTTCTTACTCTGAAATTTTCTTATGAAGAAAGATTCAATAAAGCAAGATGTATAAAGAACTTTTCTTTCATAAAATTTTTTGACAGAAAGAATTAACAAAACATAATTAAGAAAGTTGAGAAATTTTCTTACAAATCGGAATATTTTAGCTACGATATGGCAAGAGAACGTTTTTATTTATTGAAAAATATAGTTAAGAACTTGCTAAGGGACGGTACTTTAGTAAATCGATATTCTCATACCATTCTATTTGAAAGTATTCCTGTTGAAATTTTGCATTTAAGAAAACCCTTCGCTCAAATATCTATATTTTATTTTTATTCACCCATTTATATTAGAATAATTTGTATTTTTTCCTTCCATCTTATTATTAGAAATTTGTTAAAGAATGTGGAAGATTGTGATTTGTGAAAGATTGCGAAGTGCATTTTTAATGTTTTTTTTTGCTCAAAAAGGAGAAATTTTTAATGAGTTTTTTGATTGAATCAGATTTCATGAATATCATATTTTTCACAATAGACAAAATATTTCGATGCAATTTTTATGATTGCTTCTCAGAAATATTTGTTAAGGGCAAACTAAGCAAGTTGCCTACTTTCAAAAGAAATATTAACAATTCTGTTAGTTAACGTTTCCACAAATTTGGAATTTCAATGAAAGTGTGATAAGAATGACCATTTAAAAGTTTAAAAATCACAAAATATTTTTGGAGATATTTCAGTCAAAAGACTTAATTGGAGTTAAAATTAAATAATTTTCTAAATGACAGTTATAGGTAATTAACAAACAGTAATTTAAAAATAATTTTGCAGTAATTGCTATTTTCGGGAGGAGTTAAAATCGAAAAAAAAAATGAGATTTTTCTGTTGTTTTATACACATTGAGAAAGAGTACAGTCAAAACCACCAAGGTGTGGAAAAATATGCCGTGTCTCTAGTTTTGCTAGAACACTGGCACGGTCATTTTTTTTTTTTTTTTTTTTTTTTTTAAAGGTTGGTTAAAATTATGATTAAAATACTTTCGTAAAATTAACAATGAAGTATGGTTTGATAAAATGTGATAAAATTTGATAAATGTGGAAAATTTTTTTGTTAATTATTGTGGTTTTTGAAACGTATTTTTTGTTACAATGATGCTTTTCAACTTTAATTCAATGTTTTTTCTTATTTATTAATAAATGTGAAAATTGGAGAGACTTTAATTCGGAGTTGAATAGCCAGATTTTACATTTGAATAAAACCCGTAATAAACTGGTTGCATATATAAAAAATGCTGTTATGAAAATTATATGCGGGGTTTAAAGTATAACATTTTTATTCTAAAATCCATCTTTTAATCTACTTTAATATATTTAATACTACATACTGATCTTTTATAACTAAAAATAATAATTTGTTTATGTTTACAAAATCTTGTTTCAAATAAATGAAATGAATGTGCTTTATTTTTATAACACTACAATAGTTTTTTCTCTCCAATTTTTAATGTTATCTTGAGAAATACAATCATGAAACGTGACTAAGGACCTTAGTAACAAAGCAAACTTATAGCAAAAAAAATTATTTTGAAATAATCATCAGCTTGCTTCAAAGGAACAAAACCAAACTCTAGTATGAGGTATTATCGGAATTTTAAAAAGTGATTAATAAATCAATACCACATGTCACCCAATTTATGCTTTTAATCCTGTAACATCCTTGGTATTTAATTAAATCTTGCATGTGATAATATAATCTTCAATATAAATCTTATAATAATTTATCTATGGAAAATAATTACGAACTTACTGGCCAGCGAGAAAGGATTCATGACTTATCTATGGTCGTTGACAGCTGTGACGTCATACTAGAAACGACAGCTTATAAATAATGAGGCCATTTCTCAACTCCTCAAGCTAGATTAAGTTTATATACTTAGTATATACATCTATGGATAAATATTTTATGTGAAACTAAATATATTGTTGTTTACGTTGCATGCACGGGTAATATAATTTTTTAAAACTGAAATATCTTTAAAAAATTTTCTGTAATTTTTTTTTTTTTTTAAATAGATAACTGGTAAATTTATTTAAAGAATATTACACACGTAAATGATATTTCTCCTATGAACGTAAACTACATGAAAATTTTATATTTACCTATTTTAAAAGTTTAATTTTAAGAACTTCGTTTTGTAGGTTGCAAACTACGACCACAATGAATTTTAAAATTAAGGAAAAATACCTTAACTTCGAAGTTTTCTTACTTATAACAGTTTATGTTAACGCAGCTTACATACTTGGCTGTGAAAAGAGAAAACAAATTGCTAGTAAAATTACACAGCTGTATAGTAATGATACTTCTGGTTAACAAAATATTTATATATTTTTATTTCGTGTTAATAAATTTAAAATAAACGGCATTTAGAGCATGCAGCTGGTAACTTTTATGTGGTAACGGTTTCCTTGTAATTCTGGTCAGAATAGTCCCCCAGTGGACGGATCGTTAAGACACAGTTCCCAACAGATCCCAGAAATCAAGCATCACTGGCTGCAGTCAGTGTGTGGGTGTGTGACCACTTGGATTAGTCTGCGTAGGGACCGAGGGTATGCGGTATTGGTCCTCGTTAAACTGTTCTACCGTAAAGTGCTCGACTTCACGTGCAGGTCGTCGGGCTACCGAAGCAGGGGGGCCATCCCCTCTGCAGAGGATCAAAATTGCGATGGTATGTCTTCGGATCATCCTCAGGGATGTTTCCCAGACCGTCACCAATAGCCGATTGTGCAGCTCTAGTGTGACGTAAATAAAATACCTACCTATTTGGTCAGAATACAAAGCAGAAAAATACATTTTATCACATAAATGATTTTTAAGCCATGCTCTGATATAAGTACCAAATGTTACCTCACTTACCAAATTTTATCATTTACCATATTTTAATGTTAATTTTTCCAAAATCATTACCAAAGGGTGACGGTACAAAGTACCGAGCTTTTTGCTGTTTCCATAAAGCCAGAAACACGGTAAATTTAACCGTGTTTCTGGCTTTTTATATTATGTTTCTGGCTAACCGTGTTATTTTAGTAGTTTTGGCAACCTTTTCTTTTCTCTATACGAATTATAAAGATTTGAACAAAATAAAATAAAAGAAGAATTTAATACACATACCATGTCAAAAAATAATATATCAAACTGCATTTTTTTGTCTTCGGGCATTGAACAGATATTTTCTCACATCACATTAAATTTAAATTAAAATCAATTTATTGTTGACATCATTTCTCACGCTTTGTTTCAGGAAAAAATTTCCTTTTTTTTTTGCCCAAAGCATTCAAATTCTGCTTTACCAATCATAAATCTTTTGTGAAATGATAATAAGTTTTGAGTGGTAATTATGACAATGCGTATCTGTCGACTGAAAAGCACAGAAAAAGATTCTTAATGTTTTTTCCTCAAGCTTTGAATTGTATTTACTTCTTTATTTAAATAAGATTTATGAATATGTTAAATGCTATCCGTCTCATATTTCAAAAATAATTTGTAAAAATAATATAGTGAATTATAAACAGTTATTTATGGTTCTTAAAAGCCTCCGAGGTTTTTGAGAATAGTTTTAAACACATACGATGAATAATATTTTTTTTCTAAACTTCAGACGACAGTTAGCTTTCTAATTTTTATCAGTGATGTAGTATGGATAAAAACGAAAATTTAAGTGCTTCGTCCATTCTTAAATTTTTCATTGAGAAACAAAAATATTTTTTTACTGTTACCCCTTTAGTACGGGCAGGTTTAGATCTTTACAGAAGTGAATAGGTCTAAATAACCTTTTAATAGGTCTGGATCAGAGAGAAATACTCTTTGATCAGCTGTTTCCGAAAGTCGTTCCGTAAAAGGTGTTCCTAGAACAAAGACTATTTTTAAGAACCAGTAATGAACTGTGAAACATTTCATAAGATTTATATAGAATTATTATTTATTTAATATCTCTGATATTTTTGTAAAATTTTTCAAGAGAAATGTCTGGAAAAAAGATAGTATTATTTTAAAAAAAGTAACAATTCTTTTCTAACAGTTTAAAAAAGTAACAAAAAGCAATAATTCCACTAGTGTTTTCTTTAAGACTTTTCAATTAAAAAAAAGATCAAATTCAACAATAAAAAAATTATTTTTCTCTCGTAACCATTCTCAATGCTTATAATTATAACAGTTATTTTTCGGTTTCATTTCAACGAAAACCACAATTCAACGTATTTTATTCACTTCCAGTTTATGCATAAACTAATCACCAGATGTAACTGCAGATAGACGATATCAACTGTCAGATAAAACGTATAATTTTGAAAATATTATTGATAATACAATAGTTAAATTATAGTCACATGATTAGTAATTGTTTCTCCCGTTATTATGCTTACAAATTCGAATAAACTTCACTCTTAAAAAATTTCTGGTTTCACGACTTCAGTGTTCTACTGGGAACCGTGTCCTTACAATAAGTTCTCTGTGGGGACGTTTCGCAAGAGAAGGTTACTGATTTTAGGTCCCTTATCCGAAAATATTTATGGGCCGTTGTGTTGTAGTCCAGTGGTTAGTGATCTCACACAGAAAGTTTACCTCCTATTAGCCCCTGCACGTTTAAAATTAGTTGTCAACACTACTAAGCACTTTTAAAAATGTTTTGAATAAATAATAGGGAAATATTATTCTAAATCCCATATAATTTCTTCGCGTTTATAATTCCAAACTGACATTCATACTTATCTTTAAGACAACTTCCCTTGATTTTCTATCACGGAATGTTTACCTCCTGTACTTCTAAACACTTTTAAAATTTGTTCTTAACGTTACAAAAACTTTTAACAATATTATGCTCAAGAAGAAGATGAAAATTATATTCTATATCCCTTATCATTTATTCACGTTTAAAAATCCAAACTGATTTTTATACTCATCTTTACAATAATTTTCCCTGATTTTCTATCCCACACGAAATGTTTACCTTCTATTAGTTCCTACCAATTTTAAAATTAGTTCTTAATAGTATTAAAAACTTTTTAAAAATATTTTGAATAAAAGAATAGGGGAATCTTATTCTAAATCCCCTATCATTTATTCACATTTATAATTCCTAACTAAAATTTATACTTATCTTTGAAATTACTTTCCATTATTTTCTATCTCACACGGAATGTTTACCTCCTATTAGTTCCTAACACTAGAAAACACTTTTAAAAATATTTTGAATAAAGTACTAGGAAAATCCTATTTCAAATCCGCTATCATTTATTATCGTTTATAATTCCCAACTGATATTTACACTTAATTTATGATAACTTTCCCCGATTTTCTATCTCGCACAGAATGTTTACCTCCTATTAGTTCCTAACACTTTTAAAATTAGTTCCTAACAGTACTAAACACTTTTTAAAAATATTTTGACTAAAAGAATAGGGAAATCTTATTCTAAATCCCCTATCATTTATTCGCGTTTATAATTCCTAACTGATATTTATGCTTACCTTTGAAATAACTTTCCATGATTTTCTATCTCACAAGGAATGTTAACCTCCTATTAGTTCCTCCTCATTTAATCTGCATAAGCTGTTCTTAAAAGTTGGGAATGAGAAGAATATACCTCTCAAACTGTTATTGCAGAGAAGCTGGTGTTGAGAACTTAAGTGTCAGGTACACATTTTGCAGTTAAATTATTATACTTCCTCTATCGATTTATAAACTTCAACACCTTTTCTGAATATTTAAAGATGGTTAAGTTCGCTAAAATCCAGAGATAGAATAAGGCGTCATGAAAGTTAATGGTTTCAGTGACATTTCAAGAACCTTATATATTTTTTGTGATGTTTCTGCATTTTAGGAATATACAAATATTATTAACAGCTATTTAATTTTTTCGAATAGAAATATCCGTATTTTAATTAGTTTTCTGCAATTTTTGCTATTTATATTTAAGTTTACGCCGACCATATTTATATTAAGTGACCGAGTGGTTGGCATGCCTGACTGCGGAGCAGATGGTTGCGGGTTCGAATCCCGCTCAGGGCATGGATGTTTCTTTCTCTCTTTCTGTGTTCTATGTCCCTTCTTCTGTGTGATTGTGTGAATGTGACCCGACCTATAAACGGGTTTGTGGTTGTGTGACGTGGGCGACGCTGCTCCACCGCCGTGGCTTCGCCACAGGTGCCCACTGGGTAATGAGAAGAGAGTAGCAGTTCTGGCATTTCTGAGGCCAATGGGAAATAGACCCAAGTGCCCGCTATTAACCAAATATTTAAGTTTACAAATAAATACTAATTAGTATTTCAAATGCATGGGTTCATTGTATCAAAAAAGTCTGTAGATATTCTGTAGATTTGTGTTTAAAATTATGCATTTCGTAGATATATTCTTAAACAGAAAGTAAAAATATTATGGAAAAAAGATCAATTTATTTCGAGGTAATTAATCATAAAATATATCTTTAAGATGTTATTTTTGTTTTGGAATTAAAAATACACATATAAAAATATTGAGAAATGTTTCAACACATTTGCAAATAATTCATCAATAACAAAATTTAAAATAAGGAAAGATCAGATGTGAAGACACATAAACTACAAACTTTTAAAACTGGGATAGTTAAATTAAAATGCATCATCTTATGGGGTGTAAAATGTATCTAATTTTTTTTTTTAAAAATCAGATGCATTTTCTTATAAAGTAGAAAATAAATGAAAATTAAAATATTATATGAAAAATCATATTATTTTGAGGATACTTAATCGTAAATTAATTATTTGAGATACTTAGTTGTTTTAGAGTGCAAAATATTTGAAATCCAAAAGTTTAGTCATATTTTGAGAACAATAATAGTAATAATAAGACCATTTTAAACAAGGCAAAATGCTCATCTGTAGACAAATCAATTACAAAATTTTAAAACTGTAAAAAATTGGAAATATTTATGCTTCAATTTGAAATTTTGTAGCTATGTCTCTGATCTGAGACTAATTTTTTATATAAGAGCTACGAAAAAACATTTACTTACTGTAACTTAATCTATGAACTGTAAAAAAATTTAAAAAATTTATAACAGTGTGTTATAGCTAATATAATATAGCTGTTTCGGAAAAATTAGTCCTTTAAGTTGGAAAATCTGTATAGTAGACTCTACAGATTTATGTAATACTAGAATATTATTAAATGTAGGCTTTCAAAATGTATTGTTTCTGTTGCATGGCCTTGCACAACTTTTTTATTTAATTGTATCGATAAACTTTAATAAAAATAAAAAATCAAGGATATTGAAAATGTTAAATGAGCAGAATTAAAAGGAATTCGTGAGTTCTACAAACATTACTAGTAATATACTGCTTTATAATACTACTTAATGGTAAAATTTACTCTCAATTAAATTTTGAAACAATAAACTATTTAATTTAGACAGCAATTAATGAAATAGTCAAAAATTAATCGCGTTAGTGTAGAAATAACTTCAAGAAATTGTCAATAAATGGATAATTGAAAGAAGTTAAACAGATCACTTTAATTAATTTGAAAAATTCTAAGCAAAATGAAAATTTTGATAAACAGCACTGCCTCACGAAATCTTAACAATTGTATAAATGTTTCCAGCTCTCTAATTTTTTACAAAATATAAACATTTTGCATTTTTTACAAAATATAAAAAAGTAAAAGAATGATTTTTTCACATTTTTTAAAACCCGACTCTACGGCCTATCTCATAAAGCACTTAAAAAATAGCTACATTATACTAAAAAGCTTAAGAGACCTGTTGTTCAATCATGTTTATATGCGATTAAGTTTTAAATTTAGGTTAATACCGCAATTTGAATATATATGTATATATATATATAATNGTAAAATGTATCAACTTTATACTTAAGGAAAAGCTTTCTATTTCAATTGCAATTATACATTCGTTCAGGGAAATGAAAAGAATAATGTATAATTATTTCTTCCAGAACATTATGATTCTAATTAATAAATGTTTAGCAATTAATAAAAGAAACTTTAAGTAATTATGTAAGTTGAATAATGAAGATCATTTGTTTTGAAACAAGAGCTGTACATCAGCTGTTTTTTGTAATAAAAAAGATACAACCCAGAAAATTCTTCTTACAAAATTTATCTAATGTGTTAAAATTCTATTCTTATCATCTAAGAAAATATTCATTTCATTTAATGTGTTAGATTTTTTGATATCGTTTTATTATTATTTTTCGATCACTATATACAAGGAACAAACTAAATATTTTCAAGAATAAGTAGTTTTAGAATAAATCAGAGTTGCACAATCGAAAAGTCGATAAATATTACGGAAGTAAAAATTAAGTGCGTTGCTAAGACGATTGCAATGCCATCCTCCAGAGCCGCTATAAAAAGGTAAGAGGAGTCCGCGTGAAAATTGAGAATTGAGGTAAATAGAAGCTATGAAGGAAAGATTTAGTAGATCATAACGTGAAGGGATATGTAATTTTCAGTTACAGTACATTACATCACTTGCTTACTTACGTCAAATGTCACGATGTTTAAGTGCATTGAATTACCTCCAAACATATCATCAGCAATAGTTACGAAACTAAGGGGAGATGGTAATTGCTTGCACTAAGTCTTTAATTCTATATTGATTTTACAGCACGTTTTTAACATAAATTGTTCTCGGTATTGCGAACGAAATATTTCGACTGTGCGTTGTTTTTTTCTAGCTGCATCTATTTCAGCTGGACTTTACATTCATTTTAAATGCTCTCATGGGAACTGCTTCATTACTACGCTGCAGTCTTCATAACTTGATTTATAAACTAAAGAGTAGCGCTTTAGTTAAAGGCTTTGGACAATGTTTATACTTTTTAAATTTTATTTTTTGAAACATAACTAAAAACTGCCACACTAATTCGCTTAATTTTTACAGCATTATTTTCTTCCTTTTTTACAAAACAATGAGAAATATAAAACAGTTCACTTTCATTTCGATTTTCATGATCATAACCAAGAAATACAAATTCAATAAAAATAATAAAAATCCGTAAATTAAATGAATAATAAAGCTTAAAATCCATCTGTTTAGTTTTTAGAATCATTCTATTTTTCCGGCATTAAAAAGCACGTGATTTGATTTTCTTTTTCTAAAATATTTTCTAAATTTGACAATATATCAACGCTTTATAGTACGCAGTATCGTGAAACAATCCATGCATAGATAGCATTAATTATGATAATATAATATTATGCTCTAAATTAAGTAGAATATTAAGTTCAACATAAAAGTGTAGATAGAAGCTAATCAATCAACATTTCTTTGCTAAAACAGATACTGAAGATCTATTTTTAGCTGTAACATTCAGTGGACAGGAATATCTAGGAATACTAAAGAAAGTGGCATGTTTATATTCGTGTTTCTAATATCCTTTAAGTCGAGTAAACTATAAAAATAGAATTTATGACGCCCATATATTTACGGTATTTACTACAACTAAACCGCGAGGCAAGAATGGAAATTTTTTATAGCTTTTATATGTCCTATTTCAGATGGCTTGCAAAAGCGTTGTTGGATAAAAACAAGGGAGTTCCATCAGCTTTTTTGCTTAAAAATTTCAGTAATATGTATAATATTAAATTTTTTTACCCAAACATTTTGCATATTTTTTGTAAAGGCGCATCTATTTAATGTCAAAAAATATGGTCAATATTGTAATTTATACATTTTTTTAAAAAATAAAAATAAAGTATTAAAAGAATATTATGTGATTTCTATGCAGTTTTCTTTTTCTGAAATAAACATAACAAAGTATAGCTTTAATGGTTTTGATGAATAAAAATATAAAATTTTAACAATTTTGAATTTATATATGAGCCTAATTTTTCTTTTACCGTGTCTCCCTTTCTTATTTTTAAGTGCTCGACTTCACGTGCAGGTCATCGGGCTACTGAAGCGGGGGTGCCATCCCCTCCGCAGAGAATCAAAATTGTGATGACGTGTCTTCGGCTCATCCTCAGGGATGCTTCCCAGACCTTCACCAATAGCCCATTGTGCAGCTCTAGTGCGACGTAAATGAACTACAACTACAACAACCCTTTCTCATTTCCTAAATCAATTAGCACAAAACGCACATTTTATTGATTTTTTAATTGCTAAATTTGTCAAATTTTAAGTACATATTTAAATACGAATAATGGAATAAAAATAAAGTACTGTATTTTCAAAATGACTCTTATATTCAAAATGAAAGCTATAAAATGATGATACACTTTTTTTTTGTTTTTTACGAGGTCGTTTCCTGAGAAATATTCCGAGCGAACATTTAGTCAATAACGGGAAATTTCTATTTTCACTTTTCTGAGAATACGTATTAAGTCAAAAACTATATGTTTAATGCAACTTCTCGATTGAAACAATCTATTGGGAAATACAAGATAAAAGTAAAAACTGAAGCTTGATCACACAGAAAAAAAAATCACGAAAAAAAGAAGCATTTTTGTCAAATATATTCAGATGTTGTCAAAATTCGCATGATATCGTCCAAAATTATTATGAAAATTATAGAAATACAGCTCGAGGATTGATGAAGCCTGATTGGAAAAATTGCCTCACTCTAAAATTTATCGCAGCTGGATCAGATTCAATAACAGGCAAAAAATATTTCTCTCTCTAAACGTAAAAATAAATTTATGCCTGTTGGCTGGTTGGTTCTAATGTCACTTGCCACACACGCAAGCCTGATTGGTGTAACCGGGCGAATTTAAGGCAGAGTGTGTGTTTCTTGTTATTTCAGTGGCGCCATCCTATGGCCAAGAATACGACTTCAACCACACACACGTCACACATACGTTGAACCCGTTTATAGAGCGGACCCATTTATCCATCCATTCATTTACAGATCGTAACTTTGGCCTGAATCAGAGAACGATCGATCTCCAATTCAGTACCCCCTGAGGAATTGATTTGATATGGGAACATGGAGGACTTTTGCGACTCGACAGATTTAACGTGCATCAGTGACTTTTACTACACGGAGAGTCTTCGGCCGGAGGGTTTCGAACCCACGAACTCTCGGACATGGGCCCAGCGCCCTATCGACCAGGCATCCCGGCCATTTTTTACCTGTAAAACTATCATGAACATATATGTTAAATTTTTACAAGAAACAGTAGACTTGTATTTCTATAGAAATACAAGTATACTGTTTCTTGTAAAAATTTAAGGTCAGTGACCAAACACTAACTTATACTCGGAAAATCATAAGTTCGGACCTTGATGTATATTGAGACTCGGGCAATTTGTTTGTCGAAACTAGGGAAACGGTGGAACGGGTTGAAACAGTTTAGGTGCTGCTACCCATCTGCTAAGGAGTGAAAGGGTTACGTATAGTGAAAGGGTTACGTATTCACTGTTGGTGATCAAGAAAGTAGGGAGAGTGCAAAAAAAGATGTTATTCCTTGGCGTTCACTTGTTACGAATTCGGAACATTTGTATCCTTAACCACGTTTGTGTATGTATCCTTAACCACGGGTGTACAGTGCGCTAAAAAAGTCAGATATTTAAAATTCGATTTCTAAAGAGCAATTTTACCGATTTTGCACAAATTTGTATTTTGTAAAATTATATTCTTTAAAATTATGCAGAAAGCAGTATATCTTACAGTTAAATATTTATTCGACCTTTGTTAAATAAAATAATAAATATTTCCTAAAAATTATTCTTTGCATGGAATTATCTTTAGATAAAAAAATTTTTTTATTGAGTACAAAAAAATTTTGAATTCGCTTAAAAAGTTATCGAAATATAGCGAAATTTCTCAAAAAGTAAAATTAACAATAAGGGGTGTAAACTTCGCTCTCCCGAAGAAACTATTTCGGACCATATTTCCCAGATTAGGGTTAACCCCCATATCTTGGGGGTTCCGAATATTTCGAAAAAAAGAATGTTTATTTTGGAGAAAGTTCGTTTTTATGTATGATTTCATAACTTAAATATCGTCTGCACTTATTAATTAGCATATTTGAGGTCACCCTCTTAAGCCATTAAGATTTAGTCCTAGAACGTGAAGACCTGATCATAAGATTAAAAGTAATTCAGGGTGGTCCATTTTTTCCTGCACTGTACATCATCTACGTGAATAAGGATGTTTTATAGAACAATAGTATGAACTAGCAGCTAAATCTACTAATTTTGATATAGTTTGTTACAATTACGAGCATTGGGCTTTTTATTTATCACAAAAAAGGAGTTGGTTGTATAAATTAAAGGTCGATTCTATAAATTTTTCTACTTCTGTTATTTTTTATTATTTATACAGGGCTTTCTTCTAAGAGAAATAGCTGGCCGTATAAATTAACACTCAACTATTTGAATTTATAAGTGAATTTCTGAGAGTGAAGTTTTATATTTTAGAGGGAACTAAAAAGCCTAAATCTGAGATAAAAGTTATATTGTTTCTACCAGTGAATTATATTAATGGAGTTTGCAAAATAAAGTATTATTTTATATTATCTTAATATGTAACTTCGCGTTTACACAAAATTGAACAAATAGTTGAAGCAAAAGTTTCTTAACGAGTGCAATTGCTTTAAAAAGCTGATAACATTTCAAAAGAACTTCGATTTTTATTAACTTAATTGTAGTATAAAGCAAGTTATTTTTCAACATAGTCAACTATTAAAGTTATACTCCAAATGTTATATTTCGATTTACAGCAATGAATAGTAATTTGGTTACCATTTATAGCAGATAATAAAATAATCGATGTAATAAAACATTAATTACTTAGCATTCTTAAAGAAATATTTCTAGAAGTTCTAACCAAGTGGACAAAAGAAAATCGGAAGTATGTCCAAGTTTGACTGAAAATGACATAAATGTGAAAGACTTCCTAAATTATCTGGCGATGAAACGGTATAATAGCAATTGTGGGGCTTCTCAATGCCGTAGATTCTATTATTCTTTGTAAGGAATGAAAGATATTGCATTCCAGAAAATATTTCTCGGAAAATTGTTCAAAAGTATATATTTCCTATGTCATTTGGATTTGAGTAATTTATATAATTTAAGGAGTAGTTTTTTTTTTAATTTGCTTGTGTAATCAATTATAAATTAAAATTTAATTATGGGATGTTTAAATGTTCCTGTAAGCGGAGAACATTACATTCAATTTATTTTCAAGGAAATCAATGATAATTTATCTAGAAGACAATTAAGGATTTTACGGGAAATATTTTTTTAATGAAAAGATAACTTTTAGAATTGATGTACTGTTTCCCTCAATTTAATACAGCATTTAAATATATGTTCAAAGCTCTATCTAATTTATATCATAAGAAATTTTCTTAATCTTGCAAAGGTTTGTGATATCATCATTTTTCCCAAAAAAAAGGGATTTTCCGTTTTCATGTTTTAAAAATTTCATAGACTTAAAAATTTCAAAACTAAACGCTTTATTGTTAAATAGTGCATAAGCAGAACATTTAACTGAAAAATAAATCGTCTACTGTATAATAAAAATGTGCATTTATTTTTTATTTTTTTGCATTATGCCTTAGCAGAATTATTTTCATTGCTTTTAATTCAATTAACATTTATTTTAGAGGTAAATTTCTTAGAAAAAATAAAAAATTAATTGAAGATCAATACAGTTCTTAGCTTTTAACTGAATTTATAAAGCTAAGAACTGTATAAAATTTATGATAAACGTAGATAATACGGTAGTAAAAAGGCATTTAAAAGAGTAATTCTTGTTACTTCATTAGTTGATTCAATTTTATTTCATGAAGCTAAGAGCTAATAAAACTTATGATAACAATGCTTAATACTCTAGATAAAAATATATCTGAAAGAGGCGAGCATTTGTTGACAGACTTCGTAACTGCAAGTGAATTATAGAACTGTTACTTTAATTTCAGTATGAAAGTAAAAAGTTAATATTTCTAAAATATACACTGAAACCATTCTGTTTAATAACGTACAGTACTTCTTGCATATTTATTCAATTTCAATTTGGGCCCGTTTTTCATTATAAGACAATCAACAATCAAAATATTTCATTTAAATAATAAAATATATCTAACTGCAGTGTAAAAATCACTTTTAATTCCAACTCAAGAAAACCAAAATAACATTTATACAACGAAAAAATTTCGGAAAAAATTAATTAAATATTGAATTAAGCTGAGATTTCCGGTTATTTAAAATAATCAAACTAATTTTTAACAAGAAGTTCATTTTCAAGAATACGGACCAAATGCTACTGTCAACTAAAACCATATGTTACTATGTAAACTTGTATTTATGTTTACTTTTTGTTATCATTGTTATTATTTCTTATCTTCCATACATTTTATTCAAAAGCTATGAAAGAGAAATAAAACTCGCTGGAATGTTTAATTATGATTCACCATCTAAAGAAGATTATTGACATAATACATTTTTAATTAAAATCTTTGCTTTGCTCAAGAAATATTTGCAATAGGTATTGACAAGAAGGATTACATTTCTATGATAAAAATAATGCTACAAAAAATAAGATAAATATTTAAATCACAAAAGTTTTTTTTTAATTGTGTTAGTTGTATTAAAACAGATTAATAGAAAATTTTGATTTTAATTAAACATCAAAGGATTTAATATAAGAATAATTGTTTGATGTAAAGATTTATTTAAATTTGCATTGCGTTAAATTTAATCAAATATCTAAAATAATATATTCGAATTTCGTAATACATTAGAATTACGCAAATAAATTAGAATTTCGTTTATATCTTACGTATTTTTTTCTTTCTTCAAATGAGTAGCAATTTTCATTACGTAGATCGTGATATCGTAATGCTAAGCAATTGAAAATGTCTCTCTATATATTTTTTAGTCTGAAATGAAATATTATGTGGGACCTTAAAACAAACTAATATTTTGAAACATAAAAAAATGATGTTTTTAATGGTTTGTATAATTGGAAATATTATGCTTTATTATTAAAAATTTTTAATTTATTTTTATTTATGCGTCCTTTCCCAAGTTTTAATTTATCTTCACTTTCAATATTTTTTTTATATTCAAAATATTCTTAAAACTTTTAACTTGAAAATATTGAATATTTTTCTTTTTTAAAGTCTATAATTTTTTAAAATTTTTTTTATCAAATTGCTTTTAAAATTTTCCATTTTCTGAACATAGTTTCATTTTTCTACTTTTGAACATAAATAACAACTAAAAATTTTATAACTACTTTCATTTAATTCTCAATATAAAAATATTCGCAACAATATAGATAATTATAAACAAGATTGTTACAAGAATTAAGCCCCGGAATAGGCAAGAATATTGCGACGTATTTAGTGCTCGTGAAACTGTCACTTATGATCACTAGAAAAAGTGAATATTTTAAATTATTCGGCGGTAGATATAATTTAACGATGTAACAGATTTATGGTCTTCAAAAGCCTAACAGGTGAATATTTACGGAACTGTATTAGTAGTTATTTATGGGCATTTAATTTATAGAATGTAGCTGTTCATTCAGGTTTAACTGAACCTATTAAATAAACAGGCCGGGATAGCCAGGTCGGTAGGGTGCTGAGCCTGTGTCCGAGAGTTCGTGGGTTCGAACCCCGCCGGCCGAAAACTCCCCGTGTTGTAAAGTCCTCTTTGTTCCCATAACAAATCAATACCGCTGGGGGTACTGGATTGAGATCGATCGTTCTCTGATTCAGGTCAAAATTACGATCTGTGGATGAATGAATGGGTCCGCTCTATAAACGGGTGCGACGCATGGTGTGTTGGAAATCGACTTCTTGGCCATAGATGACGCCACTAAAAAAACAAGAAACGCACACTCTGTCTTAAATTTGCTCAGTTTCACCAAGCAGGCTTGCCCGTATGACAGTGGCATTAGAAACAACAACAACAACAAATAAACATCCCCAAAAAACTGAAGCAGTATGATATTGCCTGATCGAAAAACTTCATTCGCTTAAAAATTATATAAATATGAAGAAACAGGCAGCGAACATGTTTCAAGTGCTTAAAAAATAGGCTCCCATTTTCAGGACATGCCCTACATGAATATAAAGAAACAAAAATGATTTGAAATAAAAATGTAATGGTGTAAACGAAAAATGGAAAAATAAAGGTGAAAGAAAAAACTAGAAAAACCACAGAAGCCGAGAGTGAAAAAAGGATGAAAAACTAAACGAAAAATATCATAGTGGCCGAGAGAACATTTGAGATAAATTTAAGCAGCACTTTTGATGTTGCTTTACTTCCAGCTCCGAATCTTTTCTGGTGGTCCTGAATAAGTTTTCTAGCATCTCTCTAGAGTATCTCACACTTGTTCAATTAAATTTTTGTCTGGAAACTTCATTTGTTAATCGAAACGTTGAATACTTTCCCTTTCAAACAGCTTTTCGATGGTCTCTGTTCAAGGAGATGTTGCGTTGTTATCTATGCGGAGGAACTGAGGACCCACAGCATCACAAAATAGTCACACTTGGAGAAACACATTGACGTGTAATGGAGAACTGGGGAAGAACTAATGTCGTCAACGTGGGAATCAGCATTCAAATGAATAAAACAAGATTCCAGTTCATCAAGATGAGCTGATGTGGATGATGTGGAAATAATTTTAGCATTATCGAAATTGAATTTATAATCTGAGATTCCATCAATGTGAAGCAGTTCTTATCAGTGATCAATTCTTGATGATCTTGTATCTGTAGCGTTCCTTAAGTCTAAATTCTGAAACCAGTTAGCCCGATGTAGCCAAGGTCACTCTGACAAGAAATGTGTTAAAGTCCCAGTTATTATCCTGCTATGTCCCAGCTAGCAAAGCTAATAACATCTTTAATGAAGAGACTTGAGCCGTGGTGGCTCAGGGAATAGAGAGTTCGTCTTCCATTGAGGTGAGCCAGACCGAATCCCAACAATGACTGGTCGATACTAATTTCGTACCCAGATCGCACCGACCACAGTGCAGACGTAAAATATCCTCAGAGATAAACGGATCATAGGTTAGAGTCTCCTTGCCGTCAGGCTAATCATGTGCGGTTTTCGTAGTTTTTTTTACTCAAAGTAACGCAAATACGGGTTTTTTCGACAAAACGTCCTGTACGAAGGCAAATTTCTCCCTATACTTGATCCAGGAGTTCCCTTGTCCTCTGGATTGGGTTCAAAATTTTAAGGCTACGGAATTGAGCATTGAACATTAATTGTCATAAACCCAAAAAAAATAATCGGCTGCTTAAGACGTCGGTCGGTGGTTCAACGATGATTATAAAATAAAATAAAATTAAGACACTTAAATTTGATTTTCTTAACAGGCTTGAAAGTGGCTTTAAAACCAAAATGGTAGGTAAAAAATAATAAAGTAGCAAGTTCTTTGTGAAGATTGGAAGAAGAGGGATACTGAAGCTTAGGTGCATGGAAATGCCCTGGAACTTTTAAATTCCAAACACAATCTTTGTGGTAAATTTTAAATCATTACAACGAGGTTTGTTATACCTAAATATTTTTACTAAGTTAAATAAAGCGTGAAATAAAGCTCATGTAAGAAATAGAAGAACCAGGAATAGCTGTGATTTAAAAACATTTTTACTGACATCATCCTTCGAACACCATAGAATAATAAAGTAACCATCACAAAAGGGGCTCAAGGGGATGCATATTTAAATGGGTTGAAGCTTTAAAGTAATCTATAGGGGATAAAAACGGATTTTTTGAGTATTTAAAATTAATGCAAAAACTCATCCTTAAAGAGAAAATGGCGATTTTGAATGGATGTTTTCTCAGTAATTGGAACGGGAAGAGAAAAACATTAAATAAATTACTTTTAAATGGAAAACTTTATGCATTAAAAATTAAATAAAAAATGCATTTGTACTCATTGCACTTAAATGTACATTTTGAGGTTAGTTACATCAAAATTAATGCTTCATTTCATTTACTTAAAGTAAAATTTGAAAGAAAATATTGTAAAGGTAATGCATGTTTCCTTTTTTTCTTGATTGAATTGTGTTTTTATAAAATAAACTTAAACGATATAAAAATATGTTTTGTTTGTTGCACGTGACTGTGAGCAATAGTTTAATGTTTAAATAATAGCAAAAAAAAACGAAAAAAAGGTATGGAAACGATTTAAAACAGTTTTTGTCTCAATAAAAATTAAGCCCGTTGAACACTTAATAATAAGAAAACTATTGTCCCAAACTCAATGTGATTGTTCATTAACGTTAACTAGCGATAAGAAATTTAGTTTTAAAACAAAAATATTATTTATGTTTTGTCATTAGGAAAACCACATTTTAATAACTTTTTATTGCAATTATGACACCTAAATATAAATGACGTTAGTTGATTTATAAAAGTTCATTTGATGATTTGCATTAACATTTCTTTCCTCGTGAGTGTTTCCTTTCGAGATTGATGAAAAACTACGGTCATGGTCTACGACTTAGAAGGTTTCTGGTTCGAACCCTTAGGTCAGTGAAGAATTTCAGTGTTAACCCGGGCCATGACAGAAATGAAGATGAATTGCATACAATTTCTTAACCAAAAACGGATGGATCTCATCTCTCAGGGAAATTTTGCATGAAACAATGACTTCTGAATTGAAGACATGATAGCATATTTACCTACATAAAATAGGCGAGTGCTAAGTTAGTGACATAATAACTTCCTTTTTTCTGATGTAAGTGTAAACTGCATAAAATAAGACTATGCGTAAACATCTACATAAAATAGGCGAGTGCTAAGTTAATGACATAATAACTTCCGTTTTTCTAATGTAAATGTAAACTGCATAAAATAAGACTTCGCGTAAACATGTGCATAAAATAGGCGACTGCTAAGTTAATGACATAATAACTTCCCTTTTTCTAATGTAAGTGTAAACTGCATAAAATAAGACTCTGCGTAAAAATCTGCATAAAATAGGGGAATGCTAAGTTGTAATAGCTTCATTTTTAATGAAAGTGTAAAATATGCAATGCTGGTATCAAAATATATGCATAAAGTTAAATTTCTATACTTTACATGCCTATCTTACTCTCGAAATGGCCTTAGGCTGCTACATCGTTCACTCAGGATGAAAAAACATTTTTTCTTTTAAATCAAATTCCCATAGTTTAAATAATATCTCTAAAATTAGGTTGACTTCCTTCGGCAGTTTTAAAACATCAACTTTAATAAGTACGAAACCTTATGAATACGAATACTGATAAAATTTAGTCATTGTATGTTTTCTTTTTTAGTTAGAAATTAACAAGGAAATAAACTTCAAAAAACCTCCTCTTCAAACCAATACAATTTCCAAAAAAGTATATTACTGTTTACTTTTTACTTAATCCCAAATCGAAAAATTTAAATTCAGTAAGTTCATTTAATTACAATTATTTTTTTTTCGTACTCTCTTAAAATGAACGAGTGAAAATAACTCAACTTGAGTGCTATTTAACTCTTTCATCTAGAAAAAACCGGCCTTCTCATCTTGAGTTAAAATCACTCAAGTGAAAGAGTTATATGGAAATAGCTCAATTTGAGTGAAAAAAATTTCACTCAAACTTGAGTTATTTTCACTCGAGTTTGAGTGATTTTCAGTATTACCTGAGTGAATCGTTTTCACTCAAACTTGAGTGATTTTAACTCGTGTTTGAGCGATTTTCAGTATTTCAGTTTGTAAATTGCAGTCAAAATTTTTACTGTTAATATTCGAAATTTTTGTATTTAGTGGTGCCATCTATCGTAAGCGATAAAAAATACTATAGTTTTCGTTTCAAAAAAATTCCTTTTGATAGAGAAAGCCTTAGATAGGAATTTTTTTTATCTTAACGTTTGTTGAATTTAAATATCGAATTAGATAATATAGTACTTGTGAAAGTTTTCGCTGTGAGCATATCGACACTGGCTGGGATTCGAACTGGCTTCCCGTCTGTCGTGAGATTGACCGATTAACCATCTCGGCTGCAGTCCTGTGACAAGACGGCTACAAAGAACTAATTAGTTTCATGAGCTGGGTCTTGTTGGCGAGGATAAAGTTTTAATTTGTTAAATCAAATAAGGTGAAAACACAGTTAAAAAAATTTTTCAGAGTTAGCAGGTTGAATAGCAGCATTTTGTGGTTATCCAATTATTTTGATTGTATACGGTAAAACAACAATTAAATGAATTATTACTTAAGAGGTTTTTTTTATGAAAAATTCCTAACCACTGTAGATTTGATTTTTTTTTTCTTTCCCCTAAGTTACGTCATTTTTCTTTGAAGTTTAATTTTTAAAAGAAAGGAGCTCTAAACGAATTTTTAAAGTAAGCAGTTTTATAAATATTATGCTCCTTTAGGTTCAATTGAAAATACTATGAGTCATTTTTTTTCGAACAAATTTATTCGTTTAATTTATAAAGCTTTATTTTCAAGCAATAAAAAAGGTATATTGTTTTAAATTGCCTAAATTTTTTTAAGACAAATTTCTGAAACTAAGTGAAATTAATAAATTTTTGAAGAGGACGTTAAAAGCTAAAAAATCTGGATTAAATACCCTTTTTCAAACTCAATTTTGCAAACTCTTTTGATATAAATTTGTTTAAAATCCAAACTATATATTTGTTTTGATTAGAAAAAAATAAGTATAATTTTTGTTCTGCAATAATCCTAGCTTAGTATGAATTCGAATAAAAAAATTAACTAATTAACATTAACTACTTGACTTTACTTTAATATTGTTTTCACCATAAACTTTGCTCAAACATAGTTTTCTTAAGTCAAAAGGAAATAAACAATAAAAATTAATAGAAACGACATTTTTAATAAAATTACTAAAATACAGAAATATTTAAATACCTAATTTTAGGCATATTTTAAACTAATTAAATTGTATCGCTTCTGAATTATAAATAATCACAATTAAATCAAGTATGTAATATATTTTATGAATTTTAGCTATTATGAATATAGATAGTGTATGTTATTTCCGTTATCAATATATATGTTTTGAATTTTTACCAAATTGTAAGAAATTAATCAAAAAGAAAAAAAAAGAAAAAACATTATAAAAATTTAATATACCAGCCAGGAAAGCAAGATTGAAGACATCAAACTCTTTCAATTTTACAACAATGCAAAGTAACTGCAGTTTTTCTGCAAATTCATCAGAAAGTATACTTCTGAAACAATGACTGCATAATTTCTTCAAATTTACTGCAGAATGACTACGGATTTAAAGTTTCAGTTTTTTCTAAATTTATGATTTTAAAGTGACCTCACTTAAACTACAGTAATTTTGTAGACAATAGCTAAAAGTTGTTTCGAAATAAATTACTGAGAAATTACTCCGCATTAGCTGCAAAATAACTGCAGTGTTTTTACAGTTAAGATTGAACTACAGAAAACTTGCAGTTAACTCTAGAAAAACTACGAAATTACTTCAGTTCTGTAGAAAAACTAAAATTTATTTTCAGCTGGGTATAGGTATCTAAATTCAAGTTAAACTATATCTCATAATAAATATTATTTTTAATTCTGCTCATATTTTTTACTATTAATCTATAACTGTTGTAAAATTCTATTTATTTGCACTTTCAAGCACTTTAATTAGCATTGCACTCTTATTTAAATATTAATTCTGCATTTTCAATTTTGCCTTGAAAATTGAACTTGAAGAAAAGTGGTAAGAGTTGTATAAAGTTTGTATAAAGTGATAAATACTTTATGAAATACGAAGATAGTATTAATTCTGAATTCCAATTATATAAAAGCTAAAAACAGGATAAAAACAGAAAAATTCAAAATACTGCTTAATTTTTTTAAATATAAAATTTTCCACTTTTTCTTTGAATGATATATTTATAATAAAATGCATTGAACATCTGAAGATTCTGATTTGAATGAATGGATGTTGCAAATGTGAACTTTCATAAATTAAAGACAGTCAACTTTATTAATAGAAAGCAATTTAAATAACAGCAATTATAGTTTGTATGAACAATAATTTCGTAAATATCGTTTATAAAAGAAGTATAGAATGATATGAAATTAATTATCCAGAAATGTTTTGTTCCAAAATTATACATCAAAAAAACTAAAGCATGGATATAAATTTTTTATATTAAAATAAAATGTTAAAACTTTAATATTAATATGAAATCTGAAAAAATTCTAGAACTATTATCAGATATAATATATTCCCACATGTTTTGACAAAGATTATAGCATGGAATCAGATTTTTTAATATTCCATAATCATCCACATTTAACACTTCAAATTTTAATAAATTTTTTTGACAAATAATTTAAATGAATAGTATTTTATTAAAAAACGCTGAAAAACACGTAATTTAAATGGAATGTGTATATATCACATTCGAAATAAAAGTATTTTCAAAATAAAAGCAACAAGGTATATCTACTTACTAAAAAGTAAAATAGCGTCTTCTTCAGAAATACCACTGTGAACTAAAAGTTGTTTTAATTCTTCTTAATTCAAAATATTAAATGGCATATTCTCCAGAAAATTTTTTTTAACGTAAAATAAAAACGAAGACATAATCAATTTAGATCACAGAACATAACAATTTTATTTAGATTTATTATTGTTTGCTTTTTAAAATAAAGCGATAGAAATTCTAGCTTATATTTCGCACGCAATTAAATAATAAATAAATCACTCAAGTTTGAGCTAAAAGCACTCAAATATTGCTTAATAAATACCACTCAATTTTGAGTAAACGCAAGGTAAGAATTTCGCTCAAATAAGAATGTGTTTCACTCAAGTTGAGTTAAAAAAAATTAACTCTTTTTTGAGTAGGGGAAATAACTCTTTCATTTTAAGAGAGTACAAACGAAGCTTACTAGTTCAGAGAAATACCTCAAGTCTTATTTTAAAATTATTCAAATAAAAGTTTATCGTGTTAATTGCACTGTTAATGTTTTTACAAAATCCTTTCCGAGAAAAGAACTGCAAATTTAAATATTTACGTCTTAGGTTTTCTTCAATAAAATGAAATTTAAGTGCGTAAGCTTGCCTTCATTTAAAAATTTCGAATGTTATTGGATGTTTTGCGTCTTTATTTTTTAATATATTTTAAGTCTTTTATAATGAATATTAAAAACAGTTTTCCCGTTTAAAGTACTGTGATTCGAAAAATTAGAATTTAATTCTTGTACCAAAACATTTAGATGAAGTAAGCAGTTTTATTAATTTTTTTTGTATTCTTGTAATTTTTTAATCAGGACAATTAGTTGCGGAGTGTATGTAAGTAAGGAGTACTGTAAGTAAGTTTTCACTGTAAGTAAGGAGAATTTAGAGATTAAATTATTATTGTACCTTTTTTTAGCACATATAGAATTTTACCTAATATCCTTACAATAAATATTATCTAATAAATAAAGATTATAAGCCCTCGTAAATATTTAAGGCAGCTTATTTCTGAATTCATTACAAATCGTGTTGTTACTCTATGAAAAAAGCATGGTTAAAACTATCAGAATATGGTAAAATTTATCATGTTTCTCTCTGTATAAGAACACAGAAAAAACTCGGTATTTTTTTTACCACAGCTCTTAGGTAACGACTTTGGTAAAATTGAAAAATATATAATTTAATAATCCGCTATAAAATTTGGTAATTGTAGTAAAATTTGGTCATTTTTTTCATGATACTTTAGAATTTGGCATAAAAATCATTTATTCAGTAAAATTTACTCTTAAGTTTTGCATTTTTCACAAAAAGTGTGGCAATAAGAACTATAATTTTAAAAACAAAAATATCCGGTAAACCGTTACCATATGAGCGGAAAAATGACCAAAAAAATGGTTTAAATATCGTATATATAGTTTTTATTACCAGAATTATGTTTTTTTTACATTTTTACAATTTTATCTAAAATCCGTAAATTTAGCATTCAAAAATAATGAAAATTATAAATCACAGGAAATATTAAATAGATTTAAGATTATTATTTTTCTAAACATAAATATTTTCTCGAAACTTATACGATAATTACACTATCAAATGCTATCGTAAGAGGTTGAAAACATTTATTCGCAATTTTCATAATGGTAATTAATGTAGGTTTCTTCAGAGATAGAAGATCCGTTACTGAAAGCTCTCAAGGGATCGTCTTTCTTAAGTCTTTGATGCCTTAGATAATAAATGCTTTAATTACTAATTACTAATGCTTCTATTACTATTAAGGAGTATTTTTCTACAAAAATAGAGCATTGTTAAGCAATTATGTTATTAAATGCTTCTTAAAATTCGTCAATAGTAGTGTAACATCTTCGGACAAAGTAACCGGGAATTTGTAATTTAACCGGTAACCAGTAATTTTACTGGTTCTGAAGAGTCACAAATGCATTCGTACAGAGTCCGAGGGGAAAAAAATCGGGTAACTTAAATGTGTAAATGGCTAATTTGTCAGACTTATTCCGCTTTCTCTTTAATGTTTATTCTTATATTTCTTCGAATTCTAAATATTTCTTTTTCTAAGGATATTTTTAAAAGGGCACAAAACGTCAATATGCTTAATTTTTTAATATTTAAAAACTTACTCTAATGCTGTGTTATCTAGGATCATAAAAATTTGCAAAAAATCAGAATAAGGCATCGATTTCGATAAATTTCATGGTTTTGATAACTGTCACCAAATAAGCGATTTTTAAGAAAGATTAATAACTTTTAAAATATATAAGTTTTTTCGCCCGTTCGAAAGCCCAGATAATTCTTTACGGCACAATGGCATGTATAGTTTAAAACTATAGCTTTTCTTTAAGTGGAAGGCAATTAAACTGTGCCTTTTTACTTTCTTTGGCGAAAGAGCATGGCAAAAAATCATGTTAATGTATCCTCATATTTTAAATATACTTACTTTTTGCAATTGCGAAATAATTATGTTCCATATGATGAAAAATTGCAAATAAAGATTCAGTTATTTATTCCAATTCATCCTTTTTTCAAATATCTTTTATTGTATTTAGAAAATTAACTAGTCGTAACATACTTACAAAGAAATAGGAGGAACTAATTTAAGTGTACTTAACTGAAAGGAATTTGCAGCTAGACAAAGATGCAAGATAACACTTTAAGCAATTCGGAATTACCTATCTAGACACTAGCATTTCTGGATTTTGTATAAGCCTAGCTATCTCTATGTAATACCTTAGAAAGGAGCTTGGAGAATTGACATTGATACTATCTTCAGAGTTCTCTCCGCAAATTTTAGATAAAGGTTCTGGAGTTAAAATTAATCTTCTTATTCAAAATTTAGCTTAATTAATAATTAATACTTATATCTAGATATGCTTTTAACCAGAATAGATATGCTTCTTGATTTTCAATTATTCATTCTAAAATTTTAAATTCATGACACTGGCCAGCTTAATTATTTACGTATTTATACAAATATTTTTTGTATTTATAGAAACAACGATGGCAAAGCAATTTGAACTTAGATATACAGAAATTAAGGAAGCAACAAAGGAATTAAGGATAAAACAAAGGAAAATTACAGACATATGAAGAAAAGGGGGGGGGGAGAAAAATAATAATAAAAAAAATAACAAACAGCTGTGGGGAAAAAAGAATAAAAGTTTTTAAAAAATCCGGAAAATAAAAGATATAATCTTTTCATCAGCCCACGCGATTATATCCGTAAAAAAGAGTGCTTTCTGATATTGTATCAATATGGCCAAAGCGAAATGTATTAATACAATAGTATGAAGAGCACTCACAAATTTTTTTTTTACAAAAATTACAACAAATAAAATAGAACACAGTAAGTAAAAATAACACGTAAAAACAGAAAATAAAATAAAAGAAAAAGAAAAAGCAGAATAAAACAAAATCTATAAAGCGAGTAGCAAATTCAAATGTACCGAGATGAAAGTTTTTCAAGAATGATTTAAAAAATATTTTCGTAACAAGATTGCCAGATTGTAAAATATGAAAACAAAAGCTCAAATTGAGCGTAACTAGAGGATTTTTGTTTTAAAATAACTTACGAAAATATTTTTTAAATTATTCTTGAAAAATTTCCCGTCCATTATTAATATATTTTGCTTTGGCTGCATTGATACAATATCAGAAAGCACTTATTTTTTGCGGATATAATCGTGTAGGCTGAGGAAAAGATTTTATCTTTTATTTTCCAGATTTTTAAAGAAAAATCCCCCTTTTTTCAAATGTCTAATTTTCCTTTGTTTTATCTTCATTTTGAACTTATCTAATGAGTTCTGTTTACTTGCAGCTTATGCGCAATAAATGAAATTTATTGTTTTTCTTAATTTTCTTCGTGTTTTTTTGTATTTATTTATTTTGCTGTATGTATATGGGTGATTCTCACGAAACTTGACATTCACTGTCCCTTGCTCCAAGATCTAATACTATAATACTAAAAGAAAAAATTTTTAAAAAAAATTAATAAATAGCACTGCTGTTAGCAAAAATGACTTTGCACTAGCATTGACTGTTTTGTATAGTACTTAAAAAATTTAATTGAGTATCAAAATGTCATTTTCCTGGCATGTCCCAAACAATATTTCNTTCTTAATCATATAAAATACTTTTTAAAACATGAAAGGAATAAATACATTTAAAAAATAAGTTGACAATGATAAAAATTCTACTATGTCTTCTTTCGTAGCTTAATATAAAATAAATGCGTTCTTGAAGGTAAAAAAAAAATATTATTTAGCCAGGTTTGATATTTTTCTTTCAAAAAAGAAGGTTTCTTTTGCAACGATTGTTAAAGAAAGTCTCAGAACCATCACGCTTGGGGAATTTCTCTTAGATTAGGGATATTCTTTCTAAGTTGGGGATAAAAGACTCATGTTTC
Organism: Parasteatoda tepidariorum; assembly: GCF_043381705.1. Taxonomy (NCBI): domain Eukaryota; kingdom Metazoa; phylum Arthropoda; class Arachnida; order Araneae; family Theridiidae; genus Parasteatoda; species Parasteatoda tepidariorum. The sequence continues at coordinate 47,927,206 of NC_092212.1, read as the reverse complement.
GTGATGGAATTAACCAGTTTTTTGTTACTAAATCCTAGAAAATTGCTTCTTTTCCATAAAGGTGTCTGCAATAATTCTTTTTTGGCATTTATTGTTCTTTAATTACGTACCTGGCACTTGAACTTATGTTATTATAAATCTATAATCCATATCGTTTTACCGCAATACTACAACGATGTTGTTCTATAATATTAATTTTGTTAACTAATATTATACAATTAATTAAATTGTCTTTTTTATTTATTTATTTTTCACAGTTTTATGATAGGTTTTAAAATTTAAAAAAATGAACAATATTAAAATAACACTAATGTGGAGTTTTGGTACAAGTGCATTTAGATTAACTTTCAGTAATTTCAATTAATTGTAAAAAAATTATGATTTTTCTCCTAAAATATATCACAAAATAATTATCACTTTTACACCTGCATTCATAAATTCTGTTATTAAAACGCAGATAGAATATTAAAATGCATGTCACGTGGTGTGCTACATGATGTTGTTAACAAAAATTTTCATATTTATCAATAATACTTTTGGTGAAAAAATATAATTCAAGTTAATAGCGCCAAAATATACGATATTTAAACCATTCATTTGGTATTTTCCGTTCATATGGTAACTGTTTATTCTGAATTCAGATTTTCTAAATTATAGTTCTCTTTACAGCCCATTTAGTAATCTAAAAAGTAAATTATACATTACAAATGGTTTTTATTTCGGGCTTTAAAGTATATTGATAAAATTACCAAGTCTTACCGCATTTATAAAATTCTTAACACATATTATTAAACCATATTTTAAGTTAATTTTACCAAAATCATTATCAAAGTGCTTCGATAAAGGTTATCGAACCTTTATTGGGTTCACTTAGATCTGGAAATACGGTAAATTTTAACATATTTTGCTAGTTTTACCATACGTTTTCTACAGTGAGCATAAGAAGAATTCATGCTAATGTATTTTTTGGAACAACGAAATGAATGTTCAAAATTACCATGTCTGAGGAGTTCAAACTGAACCTCGCTCTTAGAGCAATAATTCAAAAATCTAGGTAGTTAAATTATTTGTATGGTCTAGACATAATGGCCCACGCATAAATTGGTGGATGAGTTTAGGCTCGAAACTGATCACGACTGTCTTCCAAAACACTTGCGCAGTTTCAAGTCATATCTGCAGTCCCTGTAATCTGAGACGGGATGACGGATCATGGATGATGGCCATCTTATTCTTTAATCAAACTTCCTGTTGCAGGCCACTACAGGGAATCCACAGGCCTTTTATGTCATAGACTATCTGTCGATACAGCTGCTTCACATATTCTAATGCTTTTTTCTCTCTGTACCTAATTCTCTATATGGTTCTTAGCATTTACTGCTATAGATGTCTTTGAGTCTTATCAGCAAAAATAACAAAAAAGAATCCATGACATGCATTTTGCAACATAATCCCAAACTCCCAAAAACTCTCATTCACAGAACATCCCAAAATATTTGTAGTAAATAAATTTGGCAAAAAACACAGGATAATAGATAAAAATTTTAAATTTCCTATTGCTTCATGAAGTATATCATATCCCCAGTTATGTACGAAACAATTTATCGGATAATATGATGGGCTTTCATATCGATTAGTCTCTTTAGTAGACATTTTAATCTCTTTTGCTCAAATGTTTATAAATTTGTTTGTTTCTACTTACTTTCAGCGTTTGAAGAGAGGCTGATTGCAGGCTTATTGATTAAAAACTTTTATAAAAACTAAAGAAAAGATTTCAATAGTATTCCATTACGTGATCTGAGCCTCTAATGCTGGTCACAAAATAGAAAAATACCCAAAATATAAATGTCTCAACAATTTCGAAAATATGATCAACAATTAAAACTAACTGTTTTGTGCAACTCTTCGTTTTGAATAAAACTAAACTATAAGCTTTTACATGTCGTTGTAAACCCTTTCTCTCTTCCAATGAATAAATTTCGCTTTTAGCATTATTTTATTTATTTAAACTAAAATAAAAAATATAACTGTATTTTTTTAAATAATGATATATTTAAAGGATTTTTTTAAAAGATATAACTGATTTCCAGCAAATAATAGTTGCACGGAGAAAAATTTCTAATATCCGTATTCTATGGTTATGACATTTCTGGTAAAAAAACAAACATGATTTTAATTAATGAAACTACAATATACAGTATTTAAATCATTCATTTAGTTATTTTTCTGTTTATATGGTAATGGTTTGCCGGAAATTCAGGTTTTCAAAATTATAGTACTTATTACCACACATCTATTCATTGGAATATGAAAAAAATATGAAACTAAAATATACTGTTAACCGAATAAACTTTGTTATGCCATGCTCTAAGATATCATGATAATATTACCAAAATTTCTCACATTTCCAAAATTTATCGCATATTATAAAACCATATCTTATTGTTAATTTTACCAAAATCATTACCAAAGCGCTTCGGTAAAATATACCGTGCTCATTTGAGTTCCTATAGAGCCATAAATACTGACAATTTTACCGTATTTTGGTAGTTTCTACCATATTTTTTTCTCAAACGTTATGGGCATTTTGTTTAGTTTTCACATATTTGACCTGTACAAAATTTGTCAGAATAAACGTTTTTTTTAATGGAGAAACGTTAAATTAATTTCCGAACTTAATTTTTCGTAGCAATAGAAGTGTTTAATCTTTAGAAACAGAAACACTAAAATGCACTTAGAGTGGCTGAAAAGACATTTTGGGAGAACAATCACTTGATTAATCTCTTGTTTACACACTGGTAACTTTATCCAAAAACAAATTAAATCCTGGTGTTGAATAACTGGAAATGAATGATGAATCTTCAATCGAAAAAAAAATTAAAGAACAAATTCTTTAACTATTATTTAATTTCTAAACTATTACAACAAATCTGTTTTTTTTTCTTCTTTTAAAAATTTTATAAGTTTTATTTTACAGAAAAAGGAGCCTGAAAGATTAAATATATTTTGTTAGAGAAGGAGAGCTTAAAAACAGAAACAAAAAACACTTCCCTTGTTATAAAACTTTACATTTTTTTAATGGTTATTAAAGAACTGATGGATAAATTTACTATTGCAATATTGCTTAACTTTTGTCTGTTTAATTTATGATTTGGACTGCAAAAGTTTTTACCTAAAACCTTTAAAAAAATTCAAACGAAAATAAAAAGAAGATATCTCCGTTTCCAGTAAAATGTATGATACACATTTTAATTGAAAATGAATCGATACCTTTGTAAGGAAGATATGTGGATTATAAATATTTAATTATAGGAGACATAGTTCATTCTTCAGATTTTTTGACATTTGTACATGTGCTCTTTGCTTTTATTCAGTGCAATTCTTATAAAGATTTTTTTTCTCATTCTTAAAAGAATTGGAATCATAGTGTAAAAACATATCTTCAAAACTATGACTTAAAGTTAAAACTTTATTTATGCATGTGAAAAGCGTGAGTTGATGTTATTTTTTCCTACTGTCCCTAAACTTAAAGTCATATATTTAAAGTAACATCTTAATCGAATTAAAGATAAAAAATTTTGTACTGTAAAAAAATATTTATGTATCTCTATACCAAAAATGGCGGCAACTACTTTACGCCAACTGGTGCAGAGAAAAGGGTACACTTGACTCTTATGAATCTAGTAGTTTCATTACACAAGAAATGCTTTTAGACTCTACGTGGTTAAAGTAGCCACCACCATACTAGTTATTAATTAATGCTAAAACTTATAATTACAGTAAGATATGATGCACATAAGAATCAGCAAAGTTACTACACTATCTGGCAAAAAGTATCCAGGCACCCAGTTGTTATGGTGGTGGAAGAACAATGGTGTGGGGATGTTTCTCGTGGTCTATTCTGAGTCCGTTAATGCACACTATCTAGCCAAAAGTATCCGGACATCCGTTTGTTATGGTGGTGGAAGCATAATGGTGTGGGGATGTTTCTCATGGTTTTGTCTGGGTCCGTTAATACTCACTATCTGGCCAAAAGTATTCGGACGCCTGGATGTTATGGTGGTGGAAGCACAATGGTGTGGGGATGTTTCTCGTGGTTTACCCTGGGTCAGTTAATACACACTACCTGACCAAAAGTATCCGGACACCCGGTTGTTAAATGGTGGAAGCACAATAGTGTGGGGATGTTTCTCGTGGTTTAGCCTGGGTCCGTTAGTTCCTTTGGTTGTAAACATGAACTTTGAGATGCATGGGGACATTCTGGACAATGCTGCACACCCAACTCTATGACAACATCCGGTGAAAGCCCAGCAGGATAACTGCACCATTCACACATGGAGGCTTGCACAGACGTGGTATGATGACTTAACGGACTAGGTGTTCAAAAACAGATTAAAAAAATTACAGAGTCCCGATCTAAAACACATAGAACACCTATGGGACGAATTAGAGCACAGCATACGTAGTCAGCCGAATCGACGATCCTCACTGCAAGCACTCACGGCAGCTGTGATGGGAGCCTGGAAGTTAATTCCTATGACCACCCATCAAAAACTGGTGAAAAGTATTTCCAGACGTCTGCGGGCTGTCATCGATGCAAAAGGGGGAGCAACATCATATTATTGTGTGCCTCAGGAAGTTCTAAGTCCGTACCACTGGGTGACCGGATACCTTTGGCCGGATAGTGTATTACGTTACAGTATATTGTAAGGGTCATTTATTTACAATACATATATAGATTGCATTTATTTACTATACATATATAGTAAAATCTCTCAAACATTACTCGCTTCTATTCAATAAGATTTACGCTTATTTGCAGTTATTTAGATCTAAGAGAAGCAGATATTCAAATTAGGAATGTGCTAAAAATCACTCACTGAATATGAATGAAAAAAACAATTTCTATTACTAAACTACATTTTTGTATTTTATATTTTATTACAAAAATAATTCCGATGATCTAACATATTTTTTCAGTAATTATTAGATTGTTTTTTATATTTAAAAAATGACAAAATATATTTTTGCATGTAATTAGAGAGGGTGGAAAACAATATATATAGTATAGATTACACTTAAAAAAGATTTTGAAATTATTCACATGAAACTTCATAAAATTATAAAACTCGTTCGAAATGAAATTTTACTATAAGATTTTTATTATACACTAAAATAAAGATAAAACTTTAACAATATCTTACAACCAACCCATCTCCGTATATTTTGTGATATTTAAAATACAATATCCTTTACTTTAAATATCGCATATTTTCATATACCAGTTTTGAATGAACTATTTATTACAAACTTTGTATCAGTCATTTCTACAAAAGTGCATTAGATTTATCTAGAGCCCCTGAATTAGAGCCTTAGATTTATCAACATTCCTGTGAAAGAAATGACGCCATACCCGAAATAGTTGGGTATAAATGGTGAAGATCATTGCCTTGGTGTTGACATAAAACTTCATTTCCTCCACGCGATAATTCACATCTTTCAGAAAATTACGAGAAGAAACTTAACTTGAAAAGTATTCATCGTTCTGTATGAAGGTTTTACATTTTAAAATGGCTTGAATAGAAATTCACTGATATTGAAATATACATGTTTTGAGATGTATGCGATATGTTTAGTACAATATAATTATATAAATAAAAGATTTTCAATTATATAACATTCCATAACATAATAATTGTGTTTCTTTTAGAGAGAACAGAATATTAATTTAATAAATAGGGATAACATTTGGTAGTAATTTTGCCCATAAAGATGTTAAATTTATACTTCATAAATAGAACTAATTATTGCATATCAAGATAGTTCTCATAGCAATATTTAATTTTGATTTTTAAAGATAATATTTGCATCAAAAGAAAATTAAAGCTATAAGGTTTTTTTTCGCAGTACGAAACAAATTATCGTCAGAACTACCAGAATATGGTAGAATTTACAGTAATTCAGACTGTATGTAAGCACCAAAAAGATCGGAAATTTTTACCGAAGTTGCCGCTTTGGTAATGATTTAGGTAGCATTAACAGCTAAATAACGTTACGTGATAAGTGTTAAAATTCGGTAAATGTTGTAGAGTTTGGAAATTTCTTGATGATCCTGAGAGCATGGCACAATAAACATTCATTCAATAAAATTTACTTTTCATTCTTATATTTTTCCTTATTGTGGGGTAATAAGAACTATAATTTCGAAAACCAGAATTTCCGGTAAATTGTTACAATATGAAAGGAAAATTCACCAAAATTTTTTTTCTAAATACCGATTATTTTGGTTTTATTGATCGAAATTATGTTTTTTTTCCACCAGAAATGTCATTACCCATTCAGTACGGTAATTTTTCAGATTTTTTCTTCATGTATAATACCTAATTCAACAGAATTTAGATTTTCCTCTTTTTCTATTTGGGAAGGACTTCTGAAAAAAACAAAATTTCTACTCGATTTTCGTCATTCTAGTGTTATAAGAAGCTTAGTTAAGCCTTTTAAGTACTGATACTTTTAATATTAAAAGGCTCTTTAAAAATTCTGTAGATTTAAGGGACAAAACGCTTCCGCCAAAACTCACCTTTTAACCTGCCAATAATACATTCGGGAAAAATTCTTTCCGAAAGAGCAATATTTCTGATTTTCGAATTATTATGTGTATTCATATCATGCTATGCATGTCTGTTAGTTTATTCTCAAGATTAGGGCTAAAAATTAGCATATCTTGTAATCAGTTAACAGTAGCTAAAAAGAAGTATATCGAAAAATATTTTAATAAATTCAATTTACGGGACATTCACAGCAAAATTCAAAGTATATCTCTTATTTATAGAAGAAAATATAACGTCGGTGTATTTTAAATGAAATAAAATCATTTGGGACCATCTGTCACTGACTTATCGCCTTTGTATTCCCCAGTAAAATTGAAACAAACTCACTATTCTACCCAATTAGTCCCACTCCTCGAATTTAGACATTGGCTTTGTCGGTATGAAAGGCTTATCCTTTAAGAAAATTGTTTGAAAGAGCCCCTTCTGACTAAATTTAATGGAATATTTTCAGGCAGTAAAGTTTACGGTTTATTTCCTTGTAAGGTTTCATTAAGTTATTTATAAATCTCAAGAGTATAAAAGGTAGGCATATCTTTGAATATGCTTGAAAGTTATTCTGTACGACGAAGCAACGCCACGTTTCGTCTTTGATTGTATAAAAAAATATATTATTAATAAATAAATTTAAAAAACTAAGCATTTACATTGGTCATCAACTTCCTAATTTTAAATTTAAATCACTGTAGAAAAATTTGGATCAAATTATATTATAAAATACCGCTACTACAATGCATCATCCGTAACATCTATTTTACCATAAAATTCATTTTTACCGTAAATTCCATTTTTACCGTAAAATCCATTTTTACCGCAAAATTAATTTTTACCGTAAAATTAATTTTTACCGTAAAATCCATTTTTACCATAAATTATTATACCATAATTTTTACAGTAATATATTTTTAATTATAGTGATTCAGTGATTTTACATTAATTATTACTAAAAAAAATTATAGTATATCAGATTTTTTATTTTTGTAAAAATGAATTTTACGGTAAAAAGAACCTGCACCCTGAGTTTCGTAAATTTTTGTCGTAATTCGTTTTGGAAAATTTAACAAACTAGATTGCAGGAAACGGTTATTAGTAGATCACTGAAGTTAAACATCGTTGGTAGTACTCAGTGAGTGAGTGGGTGATCACTTTGATCAGCTGCGAAGGGACCGAGAGTGCATGGTGTTGGTTCTTGCTAAACTGCTCAACATGGCGAGGAAGTCAAAGGGCTACCAAAGCGGGCTAGCCATCCCCTCTGCAGATGATCAAAATTGTGAAGGCATGTCTTCGGATCATCTTTAGGAATGTTATCCGGACTACGTCAACAAAGTACTACTACCACTACTATTACTAGAGTACTACTACTTTTAAACTTAAATAGCTGTTTTATAGTTCCAAATTTTTATATGCAGAAAATGAGATATTACAGCTTGTGACAAATATCTAAACTTTCTGTTGCTTTTCTCTTATAGCAGTTTTCAATCATTTAGGCAAATTAAACTGTTCATGACATCGAGCTGCGATGGCTTTGTGGTTAAGGCACAGGGCTGTCATTGTGAAGAGCTGGTGTTCGATATCCAGTGGCGGATTGAAACCCACCCAGCCTTAGGTGGATGGGTATCAATTTGACTGTGAAGTAAAGGCGGCATGTGCGCAATTCTTACCGCATTGTCACAAACATAGCGTTATCACGAAATTGTAAAGCCTTATCATCCATAACCCCCAATGAGCTATTGTGGGAATACTTTGCTTTGCTGTCACAAAATATATTAAATTTCTCTCTCATGTAAAATTTAGTCAAAATAGTGTTCGAAAAAATACTAAATAAAAATAGAATAAAAAGTAAAAATAAATTACGTATTTTCCAACCTTTATTTTTTTGAAATTTTTTTCTAAATGTTTTAAATAGTTTATAAATTTTTCATAAACTGGTAAATTTCAATATGTGTTCTAAGAACATATAAAACTGTTTCATCTCAGAACGTACGTGTAAAACTGGTGAAATGTGATGAAAAACTGCCAGCCGAAATGCGACTTGGTATAATCATTGCTTTATTATATTTTCCTTATCAGAAGCAAGAATATGTTTCTCAATTACCTAAAATTTTCCCGAATCATACAAAAATTTTCAATCAAGGATTATAAACTATTCAAAATTAACATAAAAATAGTATAATTAATTATATTCATTCTTAGTCTATTATTTTAAATTATTTTCTTTTGTCCGTGTCTTTATAAAGCGTTATTCAATAATAACTGTAAAGCTACATTTCGGGAAATTATTTATTACATAAGTAATTCATATACACCGCATCCTATTTTCCAAGATTAAATTTATATAAAATAATTTCCTAAATTTATTTCCCAAACCTGAGAAACTTATCTCTTATACATACCTGTTGAAACAAAGAAAGAAATAATAATAAGGCACGTGACATATTTTTGATTAACATTTAGAGGCCATATAGACGTCGCTATAGCTTCTATTTACTATTCGCGTTGTTTACTATATATATATTTATTAAGATTATGAATTATGGAAAGCACCTTGTTGACTTGAAAGGAATATAATGATAAGATGTATCTATCATATAATATGATAGCCAAATGTCATATGATAGTATCGTTTAGGATAATGGATATATTGCCATGGTACCAAAATAAGAGTTCTTATCCCATTCATAGAAATGCTGTAGCAATTAATTCCCATTTCCTTGAGATGGTGTCATATTATTGGAGAAAATAGCTCATTATGGAAAGTGGTACTCAAGACTGCTTTGATGAAGATGGCATATTATTTACCATTTAGAGAAATAATCTCCAAATGATTGCTATAATGTGAACGTATTTGTTCTGACATTACGTAAGTAGACAAAATTGCATTATTGTTTAGTGATGCAATTAAGTTATGGTTATTCGATGAGTGAGAGATTTCAGTGTTGTTGTTTTTTTTAAAATTGAGATTGTAGAAACAACATTTCGCTTATTCTAGTTTATTTTTATGAAAAACATGAGTTATATTCTTGTAATATAGTATAATCTTGTAAGTATTGGTTTTTAACAAACAACACCACTACTGCCCCCATTATTTGTTAATATTTTAAATTCCATAAAAATAAATTTAGATCATGGTATCACTGTTTAGTGATGCTATCGATAGTGATCGATAGCTGGTCGATTCGACTTCCGCACCCGGTTCGCACCAACCACAGACTGACTTAAACTTAATGACTGACTTAAATATCCTCAGTGGTAGACGGATCACGGGTTTGCCTCTCGTTGCCGGTAGGCTAACCGCTGTAGGTGTTCGTGATTTTCCTCTCCATGTAGCGCAAATCCGGGTTAATTGCATCAAAAAGTCCTCCACGAATGCAAATTTTCCCCAATACTTGGTCCAGGAGTTCCCTTGTCTTCTGGATTGATTTCAAAATTGCAAGGGTACGGAGTTGATCATTAGTAACCGTAAACCCAAAATTGGGTAGGCTGTTCAACGACGGTTAAAAAATTAAATAAAATAACACACAAACCATATTACAACCTTCATTTCATCAGAACTGAAATTTTTCGAACTTGAGGTAGAACTTCAGCATCTATTTATTTCCAATTGCTCCTTTGGAATCCGGGTAGGCATCCAGATATGCCTACCCTCCGATAGTCATTCAAAAACACTTTTATTTATGTCAATGCAGGTCTTCTTCTTGAACCTTTTCCATCAGGTGCCAAAGTAAAAGCACAGTTAATATCTTGTTAGTCAGAATTCGTAAAATGTAACAAAGCTAGCTCTGCTCTTCAAAATTTCATATTCTATTACTTTCGACTTCGGCTTTTTTTAATAGATTTTCATTGGCTATTTTGTAGATCAAAACAATTTTAAATATGTATATCAGGCACTTAAGTTGAAAAGTCTCCAAAATTTGTTGTAATTATGTTATGCATTGCACTACAATTTTCACAATAATTGCACACAGTTTGTTTATATTTTACTACGCAATTATGTTATACATTTTGTTATATATCATTGAAAATTTTACATATTTCTAGTACGCTAAACACCTGTGTGTTGACGTTAACACACCCCGATGTCTGTTTTGTAATAATTATTGTTGCTGAGGATAAATTTAAGTAATAAATTACTTAAAAAGAATTTATTCTGCTTACTATTAAATCCCATTTTCCATCTCCCTTGTGGTTTCTATTGAGATCTGTTTGTGGACGTAAATAATTTTGCTTAGCAATCATTTCTTAAAATTACATATAAAATTAAATGTATATTGTTAAATAACAAATGTTGATTAGTTCACATCTTTAATTTAATATTTTTGTTTACCAAACATATATTAAATACTAGTTGTGTATGAATCACATTGCGTATGAAGCTGGTCATTACGCTTTCAATCGTTTTGTGAATTACTACAACTGTATATATTACAGCCTATTAATGTAATTTGTACCAAAAATATTGTTTGTGAAATGGTTAATAAGTTTAGAAGCAGACTAGAATAAGTTTATCTTAATGCAGTGTAATAAGGTAATTTTTTCAAATGAAGTTATGACACAGGAACACTTCCTTCAATTTTCAACACTAAATATAGGAAGCAATCACAATCAAAAACATAATAATAGTAGAGTGGAACAAGAAAAATAAATAGAACAGATGTGATCCTTTAAATTCGAACGAAATAGAATTTGAACGAATCTTATATTAGAAATCAAAAACCTAATAATAGCAAAGTAGAATAAGAAAAATAAATCGAACAGATCTGAACCTTTAAATTAGAACAAAATAGAATTAGAACGAACCTTATATAAGAAATCAAAAACGTAATAATATCAGAAAAGAGTAAGAAAAATTAATAGAACAGATGTAAAATTTTAAACTAGAACAAAATAGAATTAGAACGAACCTTATGTTAGAAATCAAAAACGTAATAATATCTGAGTAGAATAAGAAAAATAAACAGAACAGTTGTGGACTTTTAAAATAGAACAAAATGGAATTAAAACGAACCTTACATTAAAATTTAAAAGCGTAATAATTGCAAAGTAAAATAAGAAAAATAAATAGAACAAATGTGCTCCTTTAAATTAGAACAAAATAGAGCTAGAACAAACCTTATATTAGAAATCAAAAACGTAATAATAGCAGAGTGGAATAAAAGAAATAAATATTACAAATATAAACTTTTAAATTAGGGATATAAATATATTTTGTAAGAAAACTTTTATGACTTTATTAGATTTATACAAATGTTGGAAATTTAATGGGAGGAAACTGAATCAAGGTAAGGAGTTTTCCGAATAATACGAAATGTGTTGACAACAATGAAAAACTGTTCTATACCAGCATTTTTTTATGATACCTAAACATTTATAATGCGGTATTCAATACCTTCACTTGACATCTCAATTTAATTACTTGAATGCGCGTTTTTACTGAATTAAAATAAAATAAAATTATATTTAAAAAAATTATAGTCAATTCCTACTTAGGTCAGCAAAGAAAAATTTTATTTTAGTTACTTTTTTATTAAATAATTAGAAATAACATAAATATGTATATACATGTGACAGAATCACAATATTAAGTGGCAAAACAGAAAGCGAATTTCCTTGAAAATTTCAATTTTCCCTTCTATAGATAGTGTTCGACTATTACTTTTGTTTGTTGCCATTTATTCGCTTTCTATTTTTTTTGTATCTAATTTAGGAAGCTGATGGCGGTCTATAATAATTTCCCTCAAATACACACTTTCCATCTCTCTCACTAATTTTTTCGCATGTTTTTTTTCTCCATTTTTTTCCATTTTTATTCCAATCCAGAATGAAAAAATGAATCTGAAAAAAAAATTCTTTTCCAGCGTGTAGATAACACGCTTCGTCTATAACGGTATTTATTCCTAAATTTATATCCTGCCAACTAACATAATAAAAAAAATTTCTCTCATATAAAACTCAAATTAATTAATTAAAATTAATTAGCGAATTAATATTTGAAAAAAACTGTATTAACATCAAGTGTCATTTACAAAAAGTTTGGAAAAATGTATTTGAACTGGAGTGGATGATAAAAAAGAATTTTTTTAACGATTGAAATTTGAACAAGATATAAACATACAAAGCGTGAACTAATAGTAGGGATATATAAATGTACATAGGGTAGTGTGAACTAATAGTAGGACTATATAAATGTACATAGGGGGAGAGTAGGGATATATAAATGTACATAGGGGGAGATGTAGGGATACATAAATGTACATAGGGGGAGTGTAGGGATATATAAATGCACATAGGAGGAGTGTAGGGATATATAAATGCACATAGGGGGAGTGTAGGGATATATAAATGTGCATAGGGGGAGTCTGAACTAATAGGTTTTTTTATTTCCAATGCAGCAGGCGACATAGACATTATCCTAACGCCGTGCAGAGATCAAAAGAAAAGAAAAATACAAATACAGAAAGATATGAAATATACAAAATACAAAAACAAATGCAAAACATCAAGCACAAAAATTGAATCAAGAACTTAAATTGAACAAAAGTTCTCTGGCCTCCCAGTATCGGGAGTAGATGCAGTTCTTTGTGAGAACTGAACAGTTGAGAAGATATTCAGCATTCATCGTCGCACCACTGTGGTAGAGGGGGCAGGCAGGATTATACACTATTTTGAGACGGAAAAGATGGGCGTATAGATGGGCGTAATCGTGCTTGGTAGCAGGACGAAAGGCTGCTACAGCACTGCTTCTTGGGCAAATCGGGGAGATTAAGGATGTCATTTCCCCACGATTTTTCTCTTGTCCGTTCTTTTAGCAATGATATATGTGTTGTCTTAATTGCATGATTAATCATTAACGAAGAGGATTTATAGCTAACCAAGTTATTTGGGGCTTGGCTTAACAAGGCGACAAGGCTTAACAAGGCAACCTTTTTTGGCCAGTACATCAGCTTTTTCGTTGCCGGGGATACCACAGTGGGATGGGATCCATTGTAAGGCAATTGTTTTATATTTTTCACCTATCTCTGCCATTAAAGATCTACATTTCACAATGGACAAAGAGCCAGGGGCTTGAGAGTAGTTGGCAATGGCCAGAATCGCAGCTTGGGAATCCGAGAAGCTGACAGCTTTATCGAAAAGAGAAGGATGGGTATTTAAATGAGTTAAAGCTACTTTGATTGCCTCAACCTCACCATCAAAAGCGGTCTTGGCTGTTCCCAACGAAAGATAGTGGGAGAAATGCTCACAAAAAATACCAGCACCGGCAACACCATCCATCTCAAGCTTTGAGCCATCTGTATATATGTGCAACCATTCTTCAAGAGGAAAACGATTGTGGATAGTCTCCATCCCCGCGCTGAACAAATCTGCTATACAATCCTGGGCTTTTAAGATAGGACACATAAGGTCTAGGTGATATAATATTTTTCTAGCTTCCATAGGGTTTAAGGGTGGAAGCAAAAGTTTAATCCGGGAAGGTATATCAAATTCATCCATCACTTTTAATACAGCTTGAAGGTAGCCGTCCTGAGTCTTCAGCCAACGAGATTCAGACTTGGTCAACATAACGCTATGATGTAGGCGAATTAGTTTCTGATAGAGCTGATTTCTTTATTTCATATTGTATAGGTAATTCATTGGTATACAGCAGAAGTGCGTCAATGGGTGTGGTCTTGACACCACCGGTGACAAGACGAAGTGCATTATTTTGCTGTCGTTCCTGTCTATTAATACCTCCCTCAGATACTGTAATAAGAGGAGCGTTACAGTAAGTCATGACAGGTTTTATAAAAGTCTTTTAGGTATCAAGTAGAGTTGTGGTAGCACAGCCCCACTTATCTCCTGCGAGGTGTTTAAGGAGTATCATACGCTTCTCAGACCATTGCTTGATGTCATCAATATATAATTTCCAAGTGAGTTTACGATCGAAAATTACTCCTAAGTACTTAGTACTCTCACTACACGGTAGGGCTACATTGTTATACGATATATGTAGTTGTAATGGTTGGTGACATAATGAAAAGGTTTGGTAGGTTGCTTTCACCGTGTTGACGATCATATTGTTTTCTAAACGCCGGGAAAGGAGTCTGGACAGCCGAGATCTCTTTGTTTTTGTGAACTAATAGTAGGGATATATAAATGTACATAAGGGGAGTATGAACTAATAGTAGGAATCGAATAAATGAATAAAATATTTAAATAACTATCAAAAAAGTGTGCATGTGACAGAATGCAGAAAGAAGAAACTGTAATTTAATAGGTGAAAGGCAAAATACGCAAGATCTACTGTCATTCCTAACTGAATATATTTTGACATTCTTCGCAAAGAAAATCCGATTTGGAAGAAATAAAAAAGTTATTTCCGATTGTTTGAAACTTGTTATTTTTGCTACCTTCCTTTAGCGATTTGTTTGCATTTTAAAGTTCCACCACTTTAGATCTTGATTGGATCTTAACGAAGTGACGTCAGTAAGAAAGAAAATAGTCAGGGAAACTAAATCCCAGTGGGTGGTATTTCTCCTATCAAACTCTAAAGTAGTTTTTGTCTGGCTCTCTAACTAAAGATTATAGATCCATTAGACTTAAACCCTCGAAATCTTTTTGGAATTCTGATTGTGTAAGTCTCTAAAGTAAAGAACAATGTATTGTTGAGAGTTACTTTGTAACTTATATTGATAATGTAATGCTGCTTCATATACTTTTCTGATATTTTTTAATGCTTTAAGAAGTCAGGTTATTTGGATATTTCACAACGGGTGCTTTTTTCTTACAGAAATGGTTGTTGCTTACTTCACAATAAAAATAATATATTGTGTAAACGCAGGTAATGTGTTTGTTTACTAAATATTTACATTACCTTCAGCTTGAACAATTTACAGCATCTGTTAGAAAATATCAAATACCATACTTTGAAAAGAAAAAAAAGCAAGGTAAACGTAATTTTCTGATGATTTCCAATATGAAACTTAGTGAATGAACTCCAGTGAATGGGGTAAAATTAATTATCTTAAAAAAAAGTTCCAAAAATTTACTACTCGTTAATCCCAATTTAATTCATTTGACAAAAACATGCCAAAAATGGAGAAAAAAAATTCTCTGCAATTTTATTCAGTATCAAATGTTAGAAATAGATTATTTTACAGAAATTTTTATAAGCGAGTTGACTACTATATATATTCCATAGTTCAAATATACGAGAAATATTAATGGCTAACAGTAATTTTTGCTCAAATTATAACAAAATAAGTCAAAAGACATAATTTTTAAGACAAATATAATAAACTAATACAAAAATATTATTATTTACATCAATTGTCATGAATTCCAAGTCCCTCAGATTTCTTTGAATTTTCGACAAATTCCAAAAATCCGTCAAATGGCATGAAACAGCCAAACTTCTATCTATAAATGCATCGCCATCTATCGGGAAGATTTTAAATTACATATTATGCATTGTACGATATGAGTTCAGCCACGGAGTTGAAGAACTGATCTTTCTCTTGCTCGAACTCAGGTCGGGCATTCCTAAATTGGCGCATTTGCGTTGCCCAGCTGAGTTCCGGTGTAACAGGCAAAGGGTTTCCTTCTCGCTCCCGTGAAAATGACGGGGTAAGGTTCCACCCTCTATTCCTCGCCCCCGTGAAATTTCCGGACTTGAGAATTCACAAATAACGCGCCAATAAGAATAAAACTAATTCTTTTGTTTTGACCGGAAAAAATTTTATTTCTTATTTAACACCAGATGGCAGTACCAGGATTCGTTCAAGGTAATTGTAGATAGTTAGTTTATTTTAAACTAGATGTCAACACTAATCAAATACGTGTATTTGGCAAACTAGACACTTTTATGACCGTTTTCTTGAAAATTTACTGATTGTTAAGAGGTTAATGCGCAGTTTTTTTTTCTATAAGTCAAATGTAAAATGGCATATTACCAACAATATTGTAAGCGAATTGTTTGTCGGGTTAATAATCGTGCTGGTAAAGTGAGTTATCGCCGATATTATCAGTCGACAAAATGATCTTTCCGATATAAGATGTGTTGTGAAGTGATTATTCGAGATATGAACGCNCCAACAATATTGTAAGCGAGTTGTTTGTCGGGTTAGTAATCGTGCTGGTAAAGTGAGTTATCGCCGATATTATCAGTCGACAAAATGATCTTGCCGATATAAGATGTGTTGTGAAGTGATTATTCGAGATATGAACCTAGGACCTACGTTTTGCGCAATTTCGCATATTAAACTCGCTTGATGAACCGTTGGAAAATATTTTTGTCATCGATTTTATAAAAGTAGTATCTTTGCCACATGCATTGCACATATCCTAGATTTTAATTTCTTACATTTATAATTAATCTTCGAATATTTTTAACCCTTAACTTCTTTTTCATGTCGACGTATACAAGCGGAAATCAAATTTTAAGAACAGATATCTCTTCTGTAACAGCTACTAACATATTGGCATAATAATTTAATTCCATTTAAGTTTGCCTTAAATATGTAACAACCTTTATGTTTTATCTTTCGTAAAATTATTTTTAGCTTATTATTTTGTTATCGAATGACTTTATTTTCAATAAAGATCATTTTCAATAAATCAATAATAATGTTTTCTTCCTGCAAAGAGTGGCGATCGTATTTCAATCGCTTTTGATTTGAACCTGATACTAAGAGGTAGGAGGTTGAGTAATAGTTATAGTAATAATAATAGTAATAATAACAGTATATTAAACAATAGGCTTTTCAAAGCTATTTTTACAAGTTTTGTAAAAGATAAAACGTGTTTTCGTCATAAATTGCCTGGATATTGAACATCGGATTTCGAAAATTTTAATTATCTGCTTTGTTACTTTATGAATCACGAAGGAAAAATATACCATAAAACAACCGCAAGTTCTAAAATCTGAAAGCAATTGCATTTATTGTTTCTGCAGCCGTTGGCCGATAATTGTTTCTAAGTCGTGATATACTTTTGCTACATACTTTAATCTACTTTATATTGTACGCACTTTATCGACTGCACGGAGAATAAATTTCTAGCAAAATTGCAGAACAGTATGGTAATGACTTAAAAAAACCTTAATCCTGGCTAATAAGACCAAACTATACGGTATATGAACCATTCTTTTGGTGGTTTTTACGTTTAAATGATAACGCTTAACCGGAAAATAAATTATAGTTCTTATTAATTACCATACATTTAGTGAATACTTTACTGTATACCTTATCTATACACTATATATAATATGCATACTTTATAGATATGATTAAGCATAGGCTTCGAAGAGGTAATAGGCTTCACTGGAAAATAAATTATAGTTCTTATTACCATACATTTAGTGAATAACATGAAACGAACGGGTATATTTTCCCGAATAAATAGTTTCTACGCCATGATGTAAGGTATTACGATAAAATTACCTAATTTCACCTCATTTACCGAATTTTATCACACATTAAAAAAAAATGTATTTGATTCTCAATTTTACCAAAGTCATTACCGAGCACCTCGATAAAATTACCAAGCTTTTTCTATAAAACACGGTAAATTTTACCGTATTCTGGTAGCTTTGACGTTATTTTTTTCTCAGTATATTACACTTTATAATATACTTTATCGATATACTATATATACATTATCGATATGATTAAGCAAATATTTCGAAAAGGTATATACGAGTGGCATATTTTATGTAAATGCACTTTGGTCATATTTATCCATACCATTCTTTGTTTAAGGAATCGTGTCATAGATTTACTTGTAAATAATAGCATAATACTCTATTTTATTTATTTATTTTTTAAATTTACGTTTTTTTTTTTTTTTTTTTTTTTTTTTTTTACTTTTTTTGATTTTTTTTTTGTACCGAGAAAATAATATCATTGTTTTGAAATCAATAGTTAGCCTAAGTAATAATGTGGCAAATTATTGCCCGGAATTTCGATTACAGGAAATGCTAAGATTAGATGTCACATGAGTTAGTTTCAACTAGATTTCCTGGTATCTAACTTTCAATTAGAGAGTTACGACAATGGCTTTTAAATGGTCAGAAACAGAGGGGTTGCAAAAGAGAAAGATAGTGGAATGGTAACATAATTGATTGATTTATTGATTTATTGAAATTACATACATTTGCTGACTTGTGTGCTCAATATAGGCTTATAAGTCATTGTCAAGTAGAAAATACAGATTGGTAACATAACAGGCAACTCTTCTCCCTAATCTCACTTTCTTCCGTGCTTGGAGCCTTTGGCTTGCATGGTGATTTTTAGTGTTATTTTAATTTCTCTTTTTTTTTTTAACATCATACAATGTTGGAGTTAAAGTTGTGTTCAAAATAAAACAGAAAGGAATAGCATTTCAATCAAAAAAGTAAATTATTCATAACTGTGCAAAAAATGAGATTGGCAAAAGGTTTTTTAAATTATTCTTTTTAACATATTTTTTACTTCTTAAATAAATATTTTTTATCTTAATATAAATAATTTTTGTATTTATAAAAATTCTGTTAACTCAATAAAATCCTGATGCCTTTGCGATGGAATATCGATTGCTGAATGTTTGTGTCGAGGAAATCTTGTCACCTTAACCAAATGAAATTTATCTTCAATCCGAATCTCAACTATTTTTCAAATAGTTAAAGTGTTATTAAATAAACTGAAATACTGTTAAAAATTATAGATTGTTTCAATCATTTCTTGAGCTATATAAGCATAGTTTAGATCATCAAGTAAAATTCATCAATTTCGAGACCTTTCCGGCTAGCTAGAATGCTCAAATTACAATAGAAAATCTGAGTCCAATCTCAACAAACAATCACTTTTCAAGTCACAGCTCAAGCTGAATTTTTTTCCAAACGAAGCTTTTATTAGTTTCGATTTTATCTAACTGGCACAAAACGAAAAAGTAGAAAAATGATAAAATGAATTAAAAATTTGAAATTTATATTTTTTAAGGGGATGAAAAAATGAAAAAAATAAATAAATTTTTGCCATTCGAAAACTTCTGGATAGACATTAAATTATTACTAAAATTCAATACCTTTTGACAATAATTAAACTTTGATAATCTTTTATAATCTTTTGATCAACTTTGAATTCTTTTGAGAAAAGTTAAAATTAAAATCAATGTATTTCCGCAGGGGCAACAACAAGACGGTTAAAGATTTTGATTAATGTTTAATTCAAAACTAATTAAAGTGTTGGGATTGGAGAAAGGCCATTAAAATTTGTATGTTGTACAAGATTATTTTGAAATGTGACAAAGCTTGTCGCCAAAGGCGACTTGTGAGGAATTAAAATGTAATATATTAAAGTAAACCACAAGTTTCTATATAAATTTATTGTAAATTTTGGATTTTTGCGAATGTTACAATATTACCTTATATATTTTCATAATAATTTATGTAAAAATGTTTAAATAATCAATAAAAATTAGAAAATATAGTATGGAGTGATAACGAGTGACAAATTATCATATACTAGAACGTCAGAAGGTGCTTCAGACTTCAAAAACTTTTAGAAGTGCCAGTTTGGTTTCTCTGGTGACGAATTATTAAATTTCGATTTTTCTTTTAGAACTTTAGTTCTTTTTGAATGTTTAGTTCATTAAAATGAACTTTCAAGTTTCATCCAGTTTGTTTTCAGCCGATGATATTTAAAAAAACAATTATTTAAAACTTTAAATGCGTTTTAAACCATTGAAAATTTAATTTGCACACTAAACACAAAAATTCTCAATTTGCTTTACAGTTTTAACTTGTCAATAAATATTTTGAACTACACTATACACTGAAAAAAATATATATGTTTAAAACTTTCAGAATATATTAAAATTTACCCTGTTTCTGGTTCTCTGCGCTTGTTAACTTTGTTTTTAATAGGTTAGTTTCTTTTAATTCTTTTTAAGCTTTAAACTAACATCTACCAACCTTTGAAACTATAAAAACGTGTATTTGTAAATATAAATCTTTAACTTAACTATTAAGCATTAAGACTGTCCCAACATCCTATAATGGAAGCATAGAGGTTATGAGTTAAATGATCCTGAATGCATGTACTTTGTTATGTATTTCTCGAACTTGAGCCATCTGTCCTCCCAGTTGATAAGTGCTTATAATAAATAGTACTTGGTAATGAGCATGTGTATGTGTAACAATAAATAAATACTTGGAAAAGAAATGTTTTTTTATCATTCGTTTCTCTATCTTGGTGAGGTCGCTGCTCTGAGCTCTCGGTGCCCAACCTACATCAACCAGGATTTTCCCTGGAGTTGCTTCTGTCTCCCTTGCCTATTTTTTCCGACGTGTTGCCATGGATCGCCACCAAGCCTACCTTTTTGAATCCTTTTTTTCTTTTGCTGAGAGGTCACGTTCGCGCACTTAGAATCTGTAGTATTCTCTGGATGCCACCTGACAGGGACGGGGCGGGAATAAGCTTTGATCATTCGTTTCACTGGGCCTCGCTGACCAAGCAGTCTCCTCTTTCCATCAAACGTTATGTAACACTGATATGATCATCAAAATCCGGTATTGATCCCGCTACCCCTACGCTTCAAAGTGTTTGAAGGACTATTCCCATCGTATTAAAATGTTCTATTAAGATACTTGGATTCCAAAATAAAATGATGACGGAAAAATGAACACAACGTTTATTTCATACAGACAGCACAAGAGAGAACAAAAATATAGCAAAAATATGAGAAAGAATAAATCATTAGCACAGCGCCATCCATAGATATTAATTTAAATCATAAATCTTTGACATTATTTAACATCTCGACATCAGAAGCTTCAGTAATGTCAATGCTTGGTTATTTTACTAGCAATATGCTAGAGGCCTTCCTGCAGTTCCGCTAACTACTCTGAAGCATGGATCATATAGCGGGATTAAATCCCCCTATAAGAATGAATATGTATTCATGCTTTCTTTCTCATACTTGCGCTATCTGTTTTTCAATTTGAAAAGAGTTTTCAAACTATTCTCTGCATTTTCAAAGAAGCCCATGAATACATAAATAAATCCCACTAAACTATGCATGAAAGGGGCATCATAGTTTGATTTATTTAAGAGCAGTTTTTTTAAATTCTTGAAAACATCATTTAGGCACAATTTCCAACTGTTTGGAAAATAAATAATTACCCGTCACCTTGCTCTTATCCACCATTTAAATTAAACTATTGATGTATGAACATTTTACAAGATCTATTACTATTCGATTCGGTAAAATGCATGGACATCAATGTAAATGATAAAATAAATAACCATATAAATGACACCATATAAATGATAAAATAAATAACAGTTAGGAAGAATTTTTGGGTATTGTTATCATGAAACCTTAGAACATGGCATAAAAATCCTTTTTACGTTTAAATTTACTTTTTAGTTTCGTACTTTTTTTAATTTATAGTAAACTGAACTATTATTTTGAAAACCAGAATTTTCGGTAAACCTTTAATATAACATACGGAAAAATTACTATATAAATGTTTGAAATATTGTATATTTTGTTTTTCTTACCAGAATTATGTTTATATATATATATATATATATATATATTACAAATGTCTTTATCATACAAGTACAATTATTTCGCGAGACTTTTTTTAACCGTACACATTTTTGTTGAATTTGAATAAATGCATGATTTTGTCTAATTCATACGTGGAGATTGAAAATATGAAATTATTTTTACTCCTTAAGCTACAGATATTGTTTTTAAAATGACATTTTTAATATATTTTTTGTTAAAATGTACAAGTTTACAAACATTATATTTATCATTGGGCCATAGCGAAAAACGTCTAGGTGAACTTGGGCACATCACCAGGATTAAAACTGCTTAATTGCCCTTTCCCGAAAACATTATGGTACGTAGCTGTAGGGGCGCTTCCCTATTATGACCTGTTCTGGAACATGCGAAAAAACAGTTCTTTAATAGGAAAGCTCCCTTAGCCGCGTTCGACGAGATTGGCAAGCGATATGCACGAGATAGGTACCTATGCAGTTTTAATCCTGGTGATATGCTCAAACTCACCTAGATGTTTTTCGCAACATTTACCCGACCCCCTGTCATATCGCTCATAGGCTGCAATAGTGCCACAACTCAAAAAACACGCGTTTTGGTCTAAGAACAGGTGTAAATATGAAAATACACATTCTTTTCATCAGCAATACTAGCACAACTCATAATTCAACTTAAAGGTAATCTGCGGCAAACTAGAGCATTTCTTATGCATCTTCATTAGCATCTCATTGCATCTTCATTCCTTAAACCCACTTATCTCAAACATGATTTTTTTAGTTGTGCCGTTATTGCAGCCCAAGAGCGATATATAAAATCTTTTAAACTACATTTCAGTAAAATAGATAAAAAATTTCATTAAAGAAAAACTGTAGCATAGAGAGAGAAGCCAATTGCAAACGTGAAAATTCTTAAAATCCATTCAAAAATCTCCATGCAACAGGAAACAAAAAATATTCACCTGTGTTATTTGTAATAAAGTAAAAATGGCATCAATATCCAATTTTTTCATATTATTATCAATATCGCCTAAAAAATACTCAATAAACAATGATATTTCCTTTGCTTTTGTTTACACTCTATTGAAATGAACTAACAATATGTTAATTTCTCATTTTTAACAAGAAAAACATTTTTAACTTTGTTAACTAAATGTAATAGTTTATCTATATAAAATTTCTTTGAATTAAACTTAAGAATCATACATATTTCTAAGTACTTTGAGAGCCAATATACAGAAATCACAACGATTTAAAAATTCGAATGACACTTCAAAATGCTTAAAATATAGTTTTTAGGGTGTCTTTTCACGTTTTAGACCAATTGTTTCAGAAAACATCACACTATTCTAAAGAAGTTTTCTTTTCTAAAAAAATTATCAAGATTTTTAAAAATCTCTAAAATTGCATATCAATTGCTTAGGGGAATTTAAGCTGGTTTACATTTTTAATTTTTATAAAATGCCCCTTTGCACACTTTTTGAACTTACAGATAGAGGATCATTTGCTATTTATATTAAATGAAAAATATATTTTTGACA
This sequence comes from Parasteatoda tepidariorum, assembly GCF_043381705.1. Lineage (NCBI taxonomy): Eukaryota > Metazoa > Arthropoda > Arachnida > Araneae > Theridiidae > Parasteatoda > Parasteatoda tepidariorum. Next base: position 47,903,542 of record NC_092212.1, on the reverse strand, counting down.
AAATAAATAAATTCCTCTAAAAAGCCGAGGGAAAAACAGACAAATACGAAGCTCTGTTAAACGATTTTGTTTTTCACCCGCTGCTGAGAAGAATTGCGTGAAAAATGAAGGATAAATTTTTTGAAAACAACTTTTCTTTCAGAAAATAATAAGTGATTGCTTGGAATTTAAAAGTTTCTTTGCCTTGCCTTTATAAAACTTTTGAAATTCTGCGAAGTAATATATTAAGCGAAAGTAGTATTGAAATTGGTTTTTAACTTTGTAAAAAACTTAGAGCAATATAATGATATTCATAAAAATAAGTTCTTCATACTTTGTGAAAATTACTTCTGATTCTAATACTACTTAACTTTGCAGAAGTTGAAGTGTATTATTTTTTCATATTTGAAACATATGTATTTTTTTTAATAATAAACTATACACTGAAGAGAAAATAAAGGTCAAAACTTCGGAAATATGGTAAAATTTACCGTGTTTCAGGTTCTATGAGAACACTAAATAGTTAGGTAGTTTTTATTGAATGATTTTGGTAAAATTAACAGTAAAATAACGTTTTATAATGCATATTATTATTTAGTATTATTTTAAATTTAGTGATAGAATTTCGTAACTATGTCATGATACCTTAGACTATGGCATAAAATCTATTATTTCGGTTTAACTTACTTTTTATTTTCTTAATTTTTTACTAAATGTTTGTTAAAAAAAACTATAATTTAAAATCCAGATTTTTCGGTAAACTGTTGCTATACGAATTCCATGTATTTTTGTTTTATCAACCAAAAGTTTTTATTTTTTTTACCAGAAATATCATTACTTTACAATAAGAGAATTTTACCAGAATTTTTCTTCTTCGTGAAAATAAAAACTTTTTTACTCAGAACAAACTCAATGTACAGCTTTTTAGTTTTGTTCAAATACATTACTTTTTCTACGAAATTAATTTCATTTGATTAAATTTCCTTTTCTATGACTAGTTTCCATTTCACGTGACTATTTTCCTTTTCCTATAACTAGTTTTTATAATTTAGATCTACAGTTATAAAAAATTAAAACTTAAATACAGATATAATTTCTTCTTAAAACTTACATTTCGTATTAAAATCGTAAACCTTCAAATAAAGCAANAAACTACCAAAATATCGTAAGATTTACAGTGATTTTGTCCCTATGAGAACACCAAGATCTCGGTAATTTTTTCCTGAGTGGTAATTTTATTTAATGATTTTGGTAAAATTAACAGTAAAATAACGTTTTATAATGCCAATTATTGTTTAATATTATTTCGTTGTTGTTGTTGTTGTTACTTATCCTCTAATTGTCTGACGAGGTCAGACAAGATCCAGTAGGTTGTTGACCCTCAAAAAGTCGATTACAAGAAGTGGAGAAGCATATAAGTCCTCCTTGGAAAGGCCCAAGCAGTCGAGGATATGTTCTGCTGAGGCCTGCTGGGCTTCATATTTAGAGCAGACTGCATAAGTCTTTCTTCCTTTAAAGTAAGAGAGACTGTTCGTGTGTCCGCTTGCCAGTCTGGAAATAGCTGTTTGAGATGCTCTATCACCTATATGAACAAGTGAAGAGCCCGGTTCCTTGGCCGTATTATTTTAAATCTAGTGATAAAATTTCGTAACTATATCATGATACCTTAGAGTATGGCATAAAATCTATTATTTCGGTTTAACTTACTTTTCATTTTTTATTTTTTACTAAATGTTTGTTAAAAAATTATAATTTAAAATCCAGAATTTTCGGTAAACTGTTTTTATACGAATTTCATGTATTTTTGTTTTATCAACCAAAAGTATTTATTTTTTTTTTTATCAGAAATGTCATTTCTTTATAATAAGATAGTTTTACCAGAATTTTTCTTCTTCGTGCAAATAAAAAATTTTTACTCAGAACAAACTCAATGCACTGCTTTTTAGTTTTGTTCAAATACATTACTATTTCTACGAAATTAATTTCATATGATTAAATTCCCTTTTCTATGAATAGTTTCTATTTCCGGTGACTATTTTCCTTTTTCTATAACTAGTTTTTATAATTTAGATCTACAGTTAAAAAAAAATTAAAACTTAAATACAGATATAATTTCTTCTTAAAACTTACATTTCGTATTAAAATCGTAAACCTTCAAATAAAGCAATAGTTTAGCTGAATTAATTGGAGAATGATTAAAGCACCGTGAGTTTAAAGATTTGAAGTGTTTCTAATGACGATTAAAGCTTTCAATAATTAAAACTCTAAGTCTGGTGCAAACTTTTGCATCCAAATTAATTCCTTCCGCTGTTGAAATTAACAATGTCATTTTCTTTTTCAAATTACTGTTAATTTTACTTACTGGTAATCGGCGTTAAATGTAGACACTTGAATTGCTCATTCTAATATCTGACATTACTGCATTTTACTTTTTAAATTTATTTTAAGAGGTATAGTAGCTTAAGCAGCTTTTAAAAATCACGCTAGTAGAAAGTTACAATTGTCGAAATTTAAAGGGTTTTAATTATCAATATCCTAAACTCTCTCGATTGCAATTACTTTTAAAGTATTTATCGATTGACTTTCAAAGAATAATTGGATCGTTTTTAATTTTTGCATAACTGAAGGATCTAAAGAATTTTAATTTACAACATTAGTTGAATTCTAAGCGTTTTTGTCACTCACGTAAAAATAAATAGTTTTTTTTTTATGAATACTACATAAGTTATCTTTCTTCTTGACTTTTCTCTACTTTTCAGAAATACAAGAGCTATGTTAGAGGCGTGTGTGTTTTAACATCTTTAAGTCAAAAATTTGAAAGACATTTTGGTTTTAAAATGACTTTAAAGAAAGCAAAGAGCTTTAAAGGAAGCAAACATCTGTTTATGCCAAGCTATTTAAAACTGATAGTAGAAAACTTTTATAAATAATGTTATTTTTTTAGGAAATGCATATATATGTTTTCATATTTAATAGAAATATACAAGATCAGTATGATTGAAATTTAAATACTATCTTAAATTTAAAGAAACTGTAGACAAAATATTTTAACTACAACTTTAATTCTTTAGAAAAATATAGATCAAAACAATTTCGATGTTTCGAGGTTAGTGTGCTATGACCGCTATGAACAATAAATTGTACTTTTCAGTACCTCACCTATATATTTTGTGCAGTATCACTTATCATTATTTTCAATCAAAAAAGTAGGAAATGCATTGTTATATTGTCATTAGTTTTGTAAATACGCCATCGTCATCATCTTCCATCTTAAACAATTTACTCCAGCACGAAAGGCCGGGATAGCCTGGTCGGTAGGGCGTTGGACCCATGTCCGAGAATTCGAGGGTTCGAACCCCGCAGGCCGAAGACTCACCGTGTAATAAAGTGACTGATTCAGGTCAAATTTACGATCTGTGGATGAATGAATGGATGTATGAATGGGTCCGCCTTATAAACAGGTGTGACGTATGATGTGGCGAAGTCGAATTCTTGTCCATAGATGGCACCACTGAAAAACAGGAATCGCCCACTCTGCCTTAAATTTGCTCGATTTAACCAAGCAGGCTTGGCCATGTGGCAAGTGGCATTAGAACCAACCACCAACCAACTCCAGCACTGCTAAAAATAGTGGATAAGCACACTATTCAAATTTTCATTCTAAAATTACGGTAAAATAACCGACAGCAATTTTTCCATCCAATTGATTGCAAAGTTTACAGTTGGGAGCATTTTTACTTTTACTGTTTAGACTTTGACGCCCGGTGGCTGAGCGGTAGCACTTCGCGCTGTCGTGACACAGGTCCCTGGTTCGATCCTCGGCCCGGGCAAGGTTGACTCAACCTTTCATCCCTTCAGTGAGTCGATAAATGGGTACCAAGCATGCTTGGGAACTGAACACTGGGGGTGCCGCGTTCGGCTGACCACCTGACTGGAACGTCTGCTCCTGCACCCCAAAGCCCAAGGTCAAGAAAACTGAGATGGGCACAGTAGGCCTTGGCCCTCTATGAGCTGCCGCGCCTCTGAGTTTAGTTTTAGTTTAGACTTCAGAGTTAGGTTTTGTTATACTTTTCGTTAGGTAATGGACATTGGAATTAAATTGAGTTGTATTTTTTCAAATAAAGCATTCCATTGACATGGCATAATTAGTTTATTTGGCTGGTGCCATCTATCGTGAGAGATGAGTAATACTGGAATTTTTTATTTACGCTAGTCTAACATGGAATTCTAACATGCGTGAATGAGACATGCGTAAATGAAGTCTAACATGCGTGAATGAGAGTTTTGTATTCTAACAGTCCATGGTAACCAATTAATGAGTGCAGAATATAATAAATTCCTTACGGGTTATGGGATGGAAGAAACACTGCGCTGTGTGAACGTTGCGACGCTGGGTGAGGGCGCTGCGTTGAAGCACTGCATGTATGAAAGGAGGAGCCCCCGTTCAGCTGGTCATGAGAGTGACAGATTTGCCCTCGCGGTTATAATTTATACCAGCTACAAGGAACTAAGTTGCTTTATAAAGTGGGCCTGGTTTGCACGGATAAAATTCTGGTCCATTAACAAATTTAAAACCATTTTGTTATGGTGATATGACTGTTTTGTTTAAATATGGTAAAATAACAATTAAATAAATTGTCATTGAACCATTGCGCATTTAACCACAATGTATTTAACTGAACCACAGTGTATTTAACTGAAACACTGCTAAATGCAGTGATCTGCAATCAGCTCCATAATGAATTAATTTCATGATTATCGTTAATCGATCAAAATGACTTCGAGCAATATTGAAATGATTTCATCACCACATCCATGGATAAATCTCTCTGGACTGTGACTTGTTAATAGCAACTAGCGGATGTAAGCTTTTTATTTGCGTTACTATACTCATAATTATTGTCAAAGGAATTATTTAGATTGTTTTGTCCAAAAAATTTTAATACTTTCGAAAGTTGCTAACGAAAAAAAAGCGTTTATATTTTTTTTCAAATTGGATTGAATTTGAATTTGAATTAAATACATTTCCTAAGAGATTGAACGACAAAATTATCACAAATTAACATATCTTTTCTTTTGCTGAAGAGCACTGAGTGCCTTACTATATTTTAAAATCTTCTAAATTTAGTTCTACCTTTTACTATAAGGATGCTTTATTAAAACACGAAAGAACGTGGTAAAGTATTTCTTAGTAAAATGTGTTTGTGTGTCTGCACTAAGATCAAAGAGAAATTTAGGACTAGATTCAAGCCGCAGTTGTCCAGTCATTAAAGTTTACAGAGACTTTATTGTAATGCACTGGGGTTATTAAAGCCCTGTTTCTTCAAGCGGCTTGAAGCACCATTTTACAAGAAACTTCATGTAACGTTATAACTGAAAAACTGAAATAAAGGATATTCTAATTGGTATAATATTGATATACCTTGAAATTGAGCTCAAAGTTAAATTACAACTATTGTGCTTCTGAGAGCGACAATATATTGCTCTATCTTCGCCCTTACATATTACATAAGTTGAGCTAAATTAAAGCCCATTTTTAGAAAATGTCGAGCTCATGCTTAAGACATAAACAAATAAAGGTATTCTCCAAACCTTTTCGGAAGATCCAACCTTCTGTTACAGTCTTCAAATTCACATCACCTGCTTTTCTAATTGCATTTAAGACCCTTACTTGTGATCGCTTTCTTGGTCATATAACGTCATGAGGATACCAGTCTAAAATGTAGCATGTTCAGTGGTTGCCTGTTCTTCGAACTATAAAGCCATTCCACTGCCATTTTACGCTTTATAAAAGATAGTCGAAGCGAAGCTAGAAACAATGCAAGCATAGGCGTATGCAAACATAACTTTCTTTAATCATATTAATATTAGGAGAGAACAGCAGAATCACTGTTCTTCGCTTTAATTAGCAGTGATTATTTGGAGAAACTCCCTAATTACGCCAAAAAGCGTGATAAAGAGGGGAAAATTAAACAAACTGAATGGCTTTCGTCGTCGAAGCTGCTTAATAGGGAAAAACTTTTCTGATAATTATTTCCCAGGAATGTTAAACATTTAATCTAAAAATAAATTCTTTAGTTGGAAATCGTATAATAACGAAAAGACAAGAACTTTTATAAAAATAATTGATTGCAAAGGATTTGGGTTTTACTTAATAAAATTTAATATTTTGAAACTATGAATTAATATAAAATGATTGCTAGCAGTTATACGTATATATATNATATATATAGATATAGATAGATAGATAGATAGATAGATAGATAGATAGATAGATAGATAACTGAAACCCATTTGTTTAGTGTAATTCTTTAATCGCGAAAACTATCGGTAAAATAATTTGCCATTGTACAATAATTTAAAATCCATCTTATATTAAGAGAATTAATGTAGTAAATATTCTTCAATTTGCATCGTAAATTTCTGAATCCATTTTCATCTTAAACCGATGAAATTTAATTACAATCCAATTCTAAACTTATAGAAATCAAATAAACTGACTTACAAAGGATTCGAGCAGTCAATAGTGGAACTATCATGATAAAGTAAAGAATAATTGTGAGGTATTCAAATGAGACTCTTTTCATCAATCACGTTCGCAATCTCTACTCAGAGATTGAATTCTGCAGTAAACGGAATACTCTAATAGTGATTCGTTGGCACATGTCAGAATGGATTATTTGCTACCTGTACCTTGGTTGTTCACGAGTTAAATTGTTTCAAATATTTCAAGATAAGCGGTGTATAGATATTAAATGAATTTTAAGACTGAACAGTAAAGGTATTTTGATATTAAGCTGTTCTTTACTGGTGCCAAGATTTTAATTTTAAATCAAACTTACAATCGAAAATTAATTAAAATCTGAGAAAATTTATACATTTCGAGAATCTCATCAATGGTCTCAAATATGAATAATTAAAACCTCCACATTTTATTAATTTGAGGAAATTATTAAAATATAATCAATTTTTAGAAATATTTATCAATTAATTTGTGTGACTATATTTTCAAAAATTTGAATATTTTGTTGATATTTAAGTTTAATCAATAAAATAATTTAAATTATATTATCTTATTAGATTATCAGGATATTATCTTATTAGGTTAAAAAAAATTGATTTGATCGATAATCTTCGGCATTTCCGGACAGATTTTCATGAAATTTTGTACGGGCATGGGTTTATTTAATACAAAGCGAATAACCGTTCAACGAAAATGGAAAAAATCGACCAAACCTATAAATTCACTTGACATTAGAAATACGGGTGGGCACTTTTCCTTGTCTTTGTTGTTTTGTATTTCAAAACTTAATATACTGAAAGTTCTGAATATTTATGTTTTTGATATTTGTTTTGAATTATAATTAAAATGAAAGGAACAGCTGGTGGGGCCCATGAGGTATTTTGGTAGGTACTCCATAATCCCAAGTAGGTTTGCGTATAGGGTAGCCTCTGTTAGGAATGAATAACCGTTCAACGATAAGGGAGATAATCGACCAAACTTATAAATTCTCTTAACATTAGAAAGACTGATTTTTTCCTTTGTCTTTGTTGCTTTGTAATTTAAAACTTAACTTACTGAAAGTTCTGAATATTTCTGTTCTTGATAACTTTCTTGAATTATACCTAAAAGGAAAGGAAGAGCCGGAGGGGCCCATGAGGTATTTTGGTAGGTACTCCATAACCCCAAGTAGGATTGCGTATAAGGTAGCCTCTGTTAGGTATATGAACCTAGTTACATTTCGAAAAATTGTATTTTAGCATATCTATAATTATTAATAATCGAGAATTAAGAGACCCAGTCATCTATAAAACCAATGTATAAGTACAATTGAAAAGTCGGTGTTCCATTTAATCGAATATTTTCGTTACCCAAATCAAGTATAGTACCATAGAACTTTGATGATCGAATTTTTAATATATTTTTATGAAATTAAATGTGATTATATTATAAGATTTTAGATGTACATTTTTGTACTCTCGAGAAATCAGGCATGGACCAAATTGCCATCTTCAGATTTCTAACTATGCGCTAATATACAGTCTTTCATTAGTTTAGAATTTCCAGGTTTATTTGGNCTAAGAACAATAAAAATCTCGTATACCTCCCCATTTTATTAATTTGAACAAATAATTAAAAAATAATCGATTTTTAGAAATATTTATCAATTAATTTATGTGACTATATTTTTAAAAATTTGAATATTTTGTTGTACTTTTAGTTTAATCAATAAAATTATTCAAATTATATTATCTTATTAGGTTATCAGGATATTATCTTATTAGGTTAAACATTTTTGATTTGATCGATAATCTTCGGCATTTCCGGACAGATTTTCATGAAATTTTGTACGGGCATAGGTTTATTTAATACAAAGTGAATAACCACTCAACGATACAACCAAACCAATAAATTCTCTTAACATTAGAAAGACGGATGGGCCCCTTCTTTTCTTTGTCTTTGTTGCATTTTAAGTTAAGTTGTATTTTAAAACTTAACTTACTGAAAGTTCTGAATATTTATGTTTTTGATAACTTTCTTGAATTATACCTAAAAGGAAAGGGAGAGCCGTAGGGGCCCATGAGGTATTTTTGTAGGTACTCCATAACCCCAATTAGGTTTGCGTATAAGGTAGCCTCTGTTAGGTATATGAACCTAGTTTCATTTCGAAAAAGTGTACTTTCGCATATCTATAATTATTAATAATCGAGAATTAAGAGACCCAGTCATCTATAAAACCAATGTATAAGTATAATTGAAAAGTCGGTGTTCCATTTAATCGAATACTTTCGTTACCCAAATCAAATATAATACCATAGAACTTTGATGATCGAATTTTTAATATATTTTTATGAAATTAAATGTGATTATATTATAAGATTTTAGATGTACATTTTTTTACACTCAAGAAATCAGGCATGGACCAAATTGCCATCTTCAGATTTTCTAACTACGCTCTAATATACAGTCTTTCATTAGTTTAGAATTTCCAGGTTTATTTGGTTATCTAAAGCTTAATCGGACAGATTTTAAGGAAATTTCGTATAAGCGTAGACTGATATAATACAAAATGTATAAGCGTTCAATAATAATGGAGATAATAATCCAAATCTAGAAATTCTCTTAATAAATTTAAATTTGTCCCGTTTTAGCAAAGGTTAACATAATTTAAAATTAATTGCTATTTGATAGTTCCTTTGATAATCTGCCAAATTGGAAAATGCTTTTAATAGATGGATTTACCGAATCAATTTTAAAATAGAGTATAAGTAATGGCAGATAGGTGGAATATTCATTTTATAAATTCTGAGAAATGTACTGATATGCAATTTTAACTGGTTAAAAGTCAAGCCATAGATACTCTAATAATTTTATGATGAAAATTTTTGTCTAGATTAAAAAAACTCACTAAAAACATTTTATCTCGGAATAAATATTTGATTTTTACTATGGCTTTAAATTTTTAAATGATTAATAAATAGTCTTAAAAATTATGTTTGGCATAAAATGATCTTTGCGCTAAATAGTTTTGCTATTTATCTTAAAGAATTTATCTTAGAGATACTTGAGTTGCTATTGCTTTTTAATATAAAACTGTATCTTATTACAATTTTTCTCTGCTGGTTCATAATGTTCACTAAAACCAATATCAGTTTGGAAATTTAATTCCGCCTTTCAGGAGAAAATAAATTTAAAAACAATACTTTATTCAATCACAACTGTAGTAATCTTAGCAGTTTATGACCAATAATTTTAAACAGAAATAAGCAATATAAGATTAAGCATTTAAAAGAAGCAATATAAGATGAAAATAATTTGTAATTCTACCTATTCGTTTATCTATACGCTAAAGAACATCTATTGTATAGCATATCTATCACAATAATATGCATGAGATATTGAAATTAATGATTATAACAATATTAAATGTTAAGGTGACGTCTTTAACCAATACATACTAGCAGGAATTTCACATCATTAAGTTCATTAAAGCAAGTTAAATTAATTAGTGTCCAAATTCTGAATTGAATTTTTCGGTATATTGCAGTTTTACTGCAATTTAGAATTGAACTAAATATATTGCATTAAGGACAACATTTCTGATAACATAAAGCGTTACGGAAAATATCACACTAGTTTTGATCGAATTTTAGTGATAAAATTTTAGGTATGTAAACTTGATTTTTAAGTGCACATAAAAACTCTAATTTAATGCACATAAACAGAGACATTAACATATTGTTTTAATTCTTAGTATATCTTGTAATACTTTATAATGTTTACAGCAAGCATGGAAATGCTTCAGAAAATCAGTTTGCTTTAAATAAATCTTATTTTAAATAATTCAATTATTTTAGTAAAATGCATAATATTTTAAATATCTTCATTAAATTACGAATTTGACAAATATTTTTTGCTAGACATTTTTGATAGTTGAAATATTCATTTTAAAAAATCTGATAAATGTACTGATATGCAATTTTAACTGGTTAAAAATCTTGCCATAGATATTTTAATTATTTTATGAGGAAATTGTTAAATTACAAAATCTCACTAAAAAAGGTTTTATCTCTTAATAAATATTTGATTTTTACTATGGTTTTAAATTTTTAAATGATTAATAAATAGTGTTAAAGAATATGTTTGGTATAAAATGTTCTTCGGATTAAAGAATTTTTCAATTTATCTTATAATAAGAATACGAATTTTTCAATATAAGAATTTTCAATAAGAATTTTTCAATTAGAGAAAAAAATCAAATGACTTAATGTTTCGCAATTTTTATATCGTTAAATTTTGAGCATCGTTAAAAAATATGTAAATGTTTTTTCACATAGTTTTTTTTCAGTATTCATTAATGTCTTCACGAATAATAAAACATGTCAAGAGGCTTAGATTACAGTTAGATTAAAAACGAAATAAAAAAGAATGTGAACAGTTGTGACAAATGCTACATGGTTTGACGGAAGTGTAACGTTTTTTTTTTCTTTTAAGTTTTTATAAATGCATCAATATATTAAAGCAATATTAAATTAAGTCCATGTAATCTAATTTATAAATAGCGAGTTACGACAAGCAGTTTCGAAAATTTCGAAAGAAAAAGATAGAAGTCACGGACATCAGACTTGAAGAAGTTTCTTTGAAATCACGTCTTATTAATTCCCTTAAAAATCATTCTGGCTGCATAAAAATGCATTTCGTATTTTTCCTCATAATAAAACACGCCAAACACTCTGAAATTTCGTCAATAATTAGCTAACTAATTCAGCTATTAATGTATAAAAATATACTCATATAAGTTCGTTTGCATAATTGTTTGCAATAAATAACTTTTTAGCAATGAAATTAGTGAATTATCAAAATTTTAACTTATTTGTCATATAATGAATTATTTTGAATAATTGTACAGATACGCTTAATTTTATTCTTTTAATCTACTCGTTTCATGTTATGTCTTCATTTAAATTGTGTAAAATACTATAAATAAATTAATAATTAATTGAAACAAGTTCAGATATCATATTTTTAAAAACTAATTATTTACCGAAATCCGTGGTAAGTTAAAAAATTTTTGTAATTCGCCTTTTAGTAGTAAAAATGTTTTTTTTTTCCGTTTTTTTTCTCTTTCTTCGATATATTGGCTCTCAGCCAATCAGAGATTCCTAACTGTGTTTCATTATGCTCAACTACGTTAGATACAGGGACTCTAGTATTAATGAATGAATTTCATTCATAAAATAGTTTTTTTTAATACCCAATGCGTGTCATTTACTTTATATTCAAATGATTCGTATTAAATGTTTTAAAGGCATATAAATTACGTTAAAAATTATGAATAAATTACTTTAGAGTTGTTAGCTCCAAAAAATGAATATTCAAATTAGAAAGCAGAGCAAAAGAAGTCCTGTATAAACCTCAAAATAAAACATTTTTGTTAAATTTATCAATAAAGATTTAACAAATTAATGCTCTCAACCTTGTACTGATTTTCATGTCATTTTTTTTTTGACTTTAGATACAAAAACTTTAGTGCAAATGAATGGAATGTTTCGTTAATAAAATAGTTATTTATAATACACAATGCGTGTCATATGTCTGAATGTCAAATATTTCTTGTAAATATTTTAGAAGCCGATAAATAACTTTAGAAGCTTATAAATAAACTACCTTAGAGTTGTTATATATCCAAAAATAAATTATCAAGAAAGAAATCAGAGTGAAGAAGTCCTTTATAAACTTTGAAATGTAGCATTTTTGGAAAACTACCCGGTAAATATTCGGCAATTCTCAGCTAATTACAGATATCTAACCATAAATCTTTTTTTTATCTATGTTAGATGAAGGGACTCTGGTATTAATAAATGAAATTCTTCATTCATAATACATGCAGCACACTCTATATTTAAAAGTTTTGTTGTAAATACTTTGGAAGTTTATGAATTGCTTTGGAAAAAAATAAATTATCAAAAAAGAAATCAGTGCTGAAAAGGGTTTTTCAACAATTGTTTCAAGTTTAAAAACTCTCAAGTAGTCTCTTTGAAAAAAATGCAGCAAACTATAAACCTCAGAATTGACGTTCCGTTAATAACTTCATTTTAAACATTAAGTTTAAAACGTGTAAAGTAGAATCGAGTAAATCTATGCATATTGGGTTTTGCAAGATGATTAATATGTCTTAATGTTTCCTTAAAACTATAAAAAAGCGTAATATGCATACTTTAGTTTACATAAACGAAAAATAAACAAAAAACACTTGTCGTTGTATTATACATACCAAAAAACTGTATCTTCTTTTCGAATATCTTAAACTAAGAGCATTTTCTCTATCTAGAGAAGACTTAGAAAAGGAAATTTTTGAAATATTATGCGTTTCTTTAAAGTTGTCTGAGAGTGTTTCTAGAGATTGATAAATTACTTTAAAGTTCACCTAAGTTCTGATATGATATATCAAAAATGAAGCAAAGAATATGGTTTTATGAAGGACTTCAAAGAGATTAGTTTATTTTTTTAATGTATGCGCGCAGTTAATCATCAACAAAAAATTTTGCTATAAGTTTTCCTGTAGTAATACATATATATAT
>NC_092212.1:47863894-47889728 GCF_043381705.1 Parasteatoda tepidariorum | reverse complement strand
TATATAAATTATGTATGTATGTAATCTTCTCTGAGAAAATAGGTATAGTCAAAACTACCAGCTTTACCGTGCTCCTGGTTCTATGAAAACACTAAAATGCTTGGTAATTTATATCAAAGGACTTCGATAGAATTAACAATAAAATATGGTTTGGAAAAGATGTGATAAAGTTTGATAAATGTATTAAAATTCTGTGTTTTTATGATAATACCTCAGAGCATGGAATAAAAACTTTTTATTTAATTAAATTTACTTTGTAGTTTTGTATTTTTTTTTACTAAATGTTTCTTAATAAAAACTAATTCTGGAAACTAAAATTTTTGAGAAACCGTTACTATATGAACAGAAAAAAATATTAAATGAACGGTTTTAACTCCGTATAAATTGTTTTTATTCACCAGAATTATGGTTTTTTAACCAGAAATGTCATTGCCGTAATTTTAGCAGAATTTTTTTCTCCGTGTACAAATAATAAAATAGTAAAGTTGTTCACGTGTATGGAAATGTTATATAATAATCTGCCACTATAAAGTATCACATTGAAAAACTAGGTTTTCAAATAATATTTAATCTTGACTTAGCATTTTAAATTAGGTTAATAAATATTTCTGTAGCTTGAAAGTTCCAGCTTTAACAATCACAAATAGCAAATTCTTCAAACTAGGAGAAAATGACTTTTTTTAATATTATTTTAGATGTTTTGTATGATTTACTTGAATAATGAACAATTAATTATTATTTATCTGAATATAATGTTTATGTTGTGTTTTAAATTTTGATAGATGTGTTCAAATAAAATAAAATGATCATTTCGAAATTTGAGTTTAATCTTTATAACTGTGTACTTGTACTTCAAGAAGAAGAAGATCACGAACACTTGCGTATGTGAGCTATGACGTCAGCGTCAGCTTATCGTTTATAAGCAAAATAGCGTGTTAAAGTTGAGAAAATTTCATCACATAAGTTAAAATGTTAATTAACTTGATTTAATTAAATACAGACAGGGATCTGTTTAGAAGAAATTTGGATCCTTTAATGGATCCTTCACAAAATATTTTTCATAAAAACGGACCCTTCGCAAAATATTTTAACTTAAAAACGGACCCTTCACAAAATAATTTATCTTTTAATCGGACCCTTCACAAATTTGTTTATCTTCATTATTGTTTTGTTAATCGAAAAAACCCTTCCCTGGGGGGAGGGGAAGAAAGACAGATGTAAACGAACTAAGTTTTGTCTTCGGCAGAGGCTTCTTCCTTTATTCGTAAGAGATGAATGTTCTGCATTCAGCAGTATAGACTAAATACCAAATATTTGTATGTTGCATCTCTAATTTAGTAGCAGCAATTGCTGTTTATCTTTTAAAATTTAATTTTTTTAATTATAATTTTACAGTGTTGAGCATAATCTTGTATCTCTTTACAATTTAAAATCTCCTTGAAATTTTTTTTTGCAATAATAGGACCCTATTTCAACAAATTCAAAAAAGCAGGACCCTGGTTGAAAGAATGTGACTTAAAGTTTATTTTATATTCACAAAATACGGACAGATTCACTGGACAGACCCCTGACAGAGTAGTATCGCGCATTTATTGAAATTTGTTTAAATATAATTCGTTCTCCTCTACGTATTTTAATCAACTTAGAATTATTCTGTGCTTATGTTTTTTATTGTGTGATATATTTTTGCTAGTGTTCCTGGCAATTTCGATGCATACTTAGTTTGCTTATGTTCGACACGGTTTCGTGCATGTCTTTGTGTTAAAAAAAGAAATATATAGTGTTGGAAATGAAATCTTTGTGAAAGGGTCACTTAGGAGAATTGTTACTTGACCAGTTTGGCTTGCTCTAAATAGAATGAACTTAATTCTTTAGCCTAACCAAAGTAATCGCACTGCACAAAAACTGTTTTAACTTTGTAAATAAGTGAAATACAAACAAAAGTAAAGTAATTTAAAAGAGCTCAGAGTACAGGGATTTTAAATTTATTATGAACTCAATTCAGAAATTCTTTACCATAATTATGATTTTGCACTTGTCAGATATCTTAAATAAAATTTCAAGTAATGAAGATTAAGCAATGAATTTTTGTGATATCAAACATTTTCAAATAATTCGTTCAATCTTTAAAATTAAAAAAATGGGAACGAAATATTTCTATTTTTAATATTCTTCTAACTTTATGAAAGGAATCTTGAAGATAACGTTCATTAATGTTGACATGTAATTGTTATAGATTTGAAAGAGTAATAGATTGGATTTTATATGTATAAATGGATAAAGATAAAAGAATTTAAATAATTTAAGATATATTAAATTCTAGTGTCAATTTAATACTTGATCAGTATAATAAAATTTTAAGCAATACTCCAATTCTTAAGATTGTAAAAAAGATTTTATAATTATTAAAAATTAAATCGTTAAAATTAAAAAAAATATAGAAAATATATTTTTATTTTTAAAAAATTCATCACCATATTATTTAAACATGTCTCGTTCATAATTTTAAATTTAAATTTCTGTCCTTAAAATTGATATCAATAGATTTTTAATTCTTTATTCATTAATAGTATTTTCCTCTTTCAAATGATAAACAAAGTGTAAATTTAATACTATATTTTTGAAGTATTTTATTATTTAATTTATGAATAATTTAGTGAGACAAATTAAATAGACCTGAACTTTGTATATTAAAAATACTATTTTATAAGAAATATTTTATTCACTAAATTAAAATTTCATATTATATTTAAAATAAACTTGAAGTAGACAAAAAAATAAAATTGAAGTAATGAAATCAAATTTGCTTCTTTTCTATCATGAGAAAAAATAGTATTTTTCCTACTAATCAAATAAAAAATAAATTCCTTAAAATTATCTTTTTCCTGAAATAAAATACGTGATTCAAGAAAGTTAAATGTTTGGAAAATTATTGTGATATTAAAATTAAATTAATTGATTAAATTAATTAATTCTGATCAATTAAATTAATTGATTAAATTGATTAATTAATTAAATTAATTAAAATTAAATTAAAATTTATTGTACATTCTGTACAATAAATTTTCATTTGTAAAACATGAAATCATGAAATCGCTGATCATGTGACCTATGACCTCAAGGAACATGTAAGCGTTTATAAACAAGATGACGTTTTAAAATTGAGCTAAGTTTTCCCACATAAGTTGGAATGTTAATGAACTTGAAGTTATAGTAAATACAAAGCCGTATGGCACACCGGATTTGTTAAAATAAAATTCTATCTCGTATACGTCTTTTATTTTACTTAGATTTATTACTTGTTTATAGATTTGATTGTAACCGTGATATATTTTTATGTACCTGGCAACTCTGATGCGCACTTAGCTTGTTTATGTTCCACATTGCTTCGTGCCTGTCTTTGTGTTAAATAGGAACTATACAGTGAAAGAATCGGATTCTTTGTGAAAAAATATAGAATGTTTCACTTAAGATAATTCATACTTGACAGGCTTGGTTTACGCGAAATAAAATGGAAAGAACAATTGCTATCGTAAACGCATGCCACGTTTCAACAACCAATCAGGATCGAGATACCCACTGTACGTCACTTGCAGGTATCCTATAACAAAATTATCATTGCAACCATTTTCTTTGGTCAAGTTGCGAACACATGAAGAGACCTGGAAGTTTCTGACAACATGGAATTTTCAAGCCTCCTGTGAGATCCAGTAGGATTGCGAAACAGGTTGTTTTCGGTGTTCTATTTGTGCAGTTTGGAAAAAGATGACGAAGCACATTTTTAATCTCTTCAAGCTAGCGTTTTTAGAAATTGTTTTCGATATAAAAAAATAATAATAATATTAAGTACTAATCTGAAAACAGTAAAAAAATCAGTTTATTGTAATTTTTTTAAAAGTAGAAGTAGGTTTCTAAATTCAATTAATAGGTACCAATATTTAAATGCTCTGTCAATCAATTTTCTTTCAGAAACAAAACAAACATAAATACAGCTCATTATAAAATAACAATATAATAATAATCTTCATTCAATGTAAAATAACCTTTATACATTATAAGATGGTGTAAAAATTATACTCAAGTTGAAATAAACGATCCTACTAGTTTCAAAAAGATTTAAATATTAGTTTTAAACAAAAACAGTTTAATACAAAAAAAACTCTAAATAATTGCAGTTTAGATAAATGCATTTTATAAATTGTTGATAATAATATTGCTAAGAAAAAAATATTTTTTTTTTATAATTGTACCGTTACCCTTCAAACTTTGGCAAGGCTGTGATCTTTTAATTGAATTTTGGTAACAGTTACCCAGGTTCATAAATAGACAAATAACTAATGAATTACATGAAGCATTTAACAATAAAAATTAAATTTTATTATAACTATAAATTTTCAACAAACGCAACCCCAATCATTTCCAGATGCCTTCATGTGCACTAAAATTTCCAATTTATACACTTTTAAATTTCCAAATGGTTATACTCAAGATAAAACTTTTCGATAAAAAGCACTTTTAAATTTCATATGCACATTATTCACTTAATTCACACTAAAAGAGACATTTAAGAAATAAAAAATACTAGCTCATTCTAAATTTACAAAAACATTTAAACTTTAGGTCATTATATTCCTACAACAGATAATTAAAATTAAATATCCAAGGCTCATCTTAAAATAGGTATCTTAACACCTGATAGAAATAATTTAAAATACGGAATAAAATGCTCTTCTAAAAAGTTACTAAAAAGGTAAGAAATTGGAGTTTATAAATACACAAGGAACTTGCAGATCACCTTCTGGAACGCCCACCGGGCTTGCAGCTAGACTTGTGGACTAGGAGAACGTCGACTTTCGGACCGCCATTCAGTTCTTTAGAAACATTCGATTTTCTGCCGAGGAACGCTCAATTCTTGCCAACCGTCTTGAACTTAGCGACATTCAGTCTATCACTTCCCGTCAACTATTCTGAGGCTTCAGATCAACTTTCTTCCAGACAACAGCTCATCCGACCAATGTTGCGAACTTAGTCGCGGCATCCAGAGACTCTTTCCAAACATCAACCTTTCAGCATTTCAGCCTAGATCAACTCACTCCGAGACTCCAACTATATCTAAACTCATTCTCGATGATACCGGCTCAGAACACACTTCTAGCAGCCATGATAGATCCTGTCAGCGGTGATGTTTCAACCCAACATTCCATCGGGCACGATCCGCACTCCCGTCCTACTGCTTTTTCAGCCACTCTTCACGCCTCTTATACTTTTTTCATCAAGGCGAAATAATCCATACTGACCTGTTTACTCGCTCAAAAGTCATCCCGCATCCAGTGGACGTCAGAACAAAAAAAAAAGATCCACAAGAAAACCAGCTACAAACCCACTAATACGCCATAAAAGTGATAATCCAATCCTCCTTAAAATGTTAATACAATTTATATCCACAATCTACCCCAAAAATCCCATATTAAAAGGATCAATAAAAATTTCTCATGAAATATCGTAATTTTGATTGCATTTAAATTTTATCATAGTGGTGCCATCTATTGAAAAATAACCCTTCTTTAAAAAGTATTGATACAAAAAAAACTCCAATAAATTCCTATTTATTACATAATTTGATATTATAAATGAATAGCTCTACTTCCCTTTACAAGTTAAGATATAAATAAAAAGAATAATGTGTTTAATCAAGAAATTTAAAATCAATAGACCTAAGAAATACTAATGAAAAGATAGGAAACTATCTATATTTAATAATTACTTACTTATACTGCACTACAGCGTATTGTGAGTCATGGCTTGCCAAACAATATCATTGCAGACTTTTCTATTTTTGGCTTTCGGCATTTTTTGTCTTTCTCTTTGTTGCAAGTTCAAAGGTTTCCAATTTTAAAGTTAATTTCAAGCCCAATTTAATGTTTTCCAACTTAAATGAAATTTTTTCTACTATCATTTAATATTTTAATGTATTCTTGCCAAGCCATACATCTCGACTTTATCAATCGAATAATGTTTTTTTCGTCTTATTAAATGGTCAAGTTCACAATTGCTTCTTATTCTCCACTGTATACTATTTACTTTAATTGGTCCGAATATTCTTCTCAAAATTTTCCTTTTGAAAGATTGGTAGGTTAGATTCGTCTTCATCTGTCCGAGTTTACAAGTTTTGTCCAGTCCAAGTTTCAGTATTATACATAACTATAGAACTGATAATTAACATTCTCTTCAACTTAACTTGAGTATTTTAAGTCAAAATTTGTATTTCCTTTTTGTATCCTAAAGTTAATTTCTTCTGAAATATCTTTAGTATCATTTATAATTGAACCAAGGTTGGAAAAAAAGGAAAATTTTTTTAAAGCAAATAGTTGTCTACAGCAATCACTGATTTTGTTTGCGCCATAAATTTTGTTCATTAATAATGAGGCTTTACTTTATTTGCTGCTTTTATAAGATGACGATAACAAATCAAATCACGATATCAATCTGAAATAACTTTATAAAATACCGATATAATCCGAAAAATAAACACAAAGCTAAATTGTTTTGGGTATAATAAAGCGTCTCAAATCCAGTTGGTGAATTACATAATCAAATACCAAATACGAGAAGAAATGCAGTGAAAATGAATCCCCCTGTCTGAAGAAAACATCTGAAATCCCATTTGGCTAGGCGGCAGTGGATTTACACCATTTTAGAGTAACTTATATTGGTTTCATTAACGTAATTGGTATTTTTAGCTCAGTTAAAATGGTTCCCTACTTAGTTCCATTAATTTTATGAAACGCCTTTTTATAATCAAAAAATAAAATTCTGATAATCAAAAAATAAAAATAGTAAATCTGTATCCTTAATTCAGAGAAGATACCATGCTTATTAAATTTTTAATTTTGGAAACATTCCATTTGAACAAATTCTATATGACTTATAATAATAATAATATGAAATTGAAATTATTTGTTTTTGGAGTATTTTTATATAATTATCGCCATTTCCTGTTATATACTCCAAGCGAACACTTTGTCAAATTGGCGAAAAAAACCCTTGCCAATTCCTTTGCCTTGCGTTGCCTTTTTATAATCAAAAAATAATAATCAAAAAATAAAATTCTGATAATCAAAAAATAAAATTCTGATAATCAAAAAATAAAAATAATAAATCTGTATCCTTAATTCAGAGAAGATACCATGCTTAATAAATTTTTAATTTTGGAAACATTCCATTTAAACAAATTCTATATGACTTATAATAATAATAATATGAAATTGAAATTATTTGTTTTTGGAGTATTTTTATATAATTATCGCCATTTCCTGTTATATACTCCAAGCGAACACTTTGTCAAATTGACGAAAAAAACCCTTGCCAATTCCTTTGCCTTGCGTNATAATCTTTTCTGAGAAAAAAAGTTTATGACCAGAATATGCTAAAGTTTACCGTGCTTCAGGTTCTATGACAGCACTAAAATGCTTGGTAATTTTTATCAAAGGGCTTTGATAAAATTAACAATAAAATATGGTTTGGAAAAGATGTGATAAAGTTTGATAAATGTATTAAAATTCTGTGATTTTTATGATAATACCTTAGAGCATGGAATAAAAACAGTTTATTTAATTAAATTTACTTTGTAGTTTTGTACTTTTTTTAACTAAATGTGTCGCAATGAAAACTGTAATTTTGGAAACTAAATTTTTTGAGAAACCGTTACTATTTGAACAGAAAAACTATTAAATGAATGGTTTTAACCCTGTATAATTTGTTTTTATTCATCAGAATTATGGTTTTTTAACCAGAAATGTCATTACCGCAATTTTAGCAGAATTTTTTTCTCCGTGTGCAAATAATAAAATAGTAAAGTTATTCATCTGTATAGAAATGTTATATAATAAACTGCCACTATAAGGTATAGAAAAAGGAGATTTTTAAAAAACATTTTATCTAAACTTAATATTTTAAATTAGGTATTAAATTGCTTGATATTTCCGTTGCTTGAAAGTCCCAGTTTTAACAATCACAACTAGCAAACCCTTCACACTAGGAGAAAATGACTTGTTTTTATATTATTTTAGATATTTCGCATGATTTACTTGAATAATGAACAAATAATTATTATTTATCTGAACAGAATGCTTATTATGCGTTTAAAATTTTGAAAGATGTGTTCAAATGAAATAAAATGATTATTTCGAAATTTGAGTTTAATTTTTATAACTGTGTACTTGCACTTCAAGAAGAAGAAGATCACGAACACTTGCACATGTGACCTATGACGTCACCACCAGCTGATCATTTATAAGCGAAATAGCGTGTTAAAGTTGAGAAAATTTCATCACATAAGTTAGAATGTTAATTAATTTTATTTAATTAAATGCAGACAGGGGTTTGTTTAGAAGAAATTTGGATCCTTTAACGGACCCTTCACAAAATATTTTTCATAAAAACGGACCCTTCACAAAATGTCTGGACAGACCCCTGACAGAGTAGTATCGCACATTTATTAAAATTTGCTTAAATATAATTCTTCCTCGTCTACGTCTTTTACCCAACTTAGATTTATTATGTGTTTATGTTTTTCATTCTGTGATATATTTTTGCTAGTGTTCCTGGCAATTTCGATACATAATTAGTTTGCTTATGTTCGACAGGGCTTCGTGTCTCTCTTTGTGTTAAAAAAAGAAATATATAGTGTAAGAATTGAAATCGTTGTGAAAGAGTCACTTAAGAAAATTGATACTTGACGGATTTCGTTTACTCGAAATGGAATGAAAGAACAGACTTAATTCATTGACCAATCCAATGTAATCGCGCTGCACAAAAACTGTTATAACTTTGTAAATAACTGAAATACAAACAAAGGTAAAGTATTTTAAAAAAGCTCGTAGAAGAAGGATTTAAATTTATAATGACTTAAGACTTATAGACTTAATCAAGCGAATGATGTTTTTTTCGTCAAGTTCACGATTATACATAACTATAGAACTGATAATTGTTATTCTCTTCAACTTAATTTCCTTAGTAAGAAGTTTGCTTATGAATAAGCATTGGTATAAGTCAAAATATGCATTTCCTTTTTGTATCCTGAAGTTAATTTCCTCTTAAATATCGTTAGTATAATTTATAATTGAACCAAGGTTGGTGAAACTGGAAACTATTTACAACGAATATTTATCTACCGCAATCGCTGATTTTGCTTGTGCCATAAATTGTGATTTGTGTTCATTAATAATGAGGCTTTACGTCATTTGCTGCTTTTATAAGATGACGAACTCAAATCACAATATCAATCTCAAATAATTTTATGAAATACCGATATGATCAGAAAAACACACAAAGATAAATTGTTTTGGTAATAATAAAGCGTCTCAAATCCAGTTGGTGAATTACATAATCAAATACCAAATACGAGAAGAAATACTGTGAAAATGAATCCTCCTGTTTGAAGAAAGCATCTGAAGTCTCATTTGGCTAGATGGCAGCGGATTTGCACCATTTTAGGGTAACTTACATTGGTTTGATTAACTTAATTGGTATTTTTAGCTCAGTTAAAATGGTTCCTTACTCAGTTCTACTAACTTTATCAAACGCCTTCTGATAATCAAAAAATAATAATGATAAATCTGTATTCCTTATTCAGAGAAGATACCATGCTCATTAAATTTTTAATTTTGGCAGCATTCCATTTAAATAAATTCTATATTATTTATTATAATAATCATATGAAATTGACATTATTTGTTTTTGGAGTATTTTTATCTAACTGTGTTTGTTTATTTAAATGTACCTTATAAAAATGGATACTCAAATCTCATGAAACTTTCTTCATTTTTGACCAAACCATTTCCTGTTATATACTCCAAGCGAACACTTTGTCAAATTGACGAGAAAAAAAAAACTCGCCAATTCTTCGAAAAAATGAATTTCGTCAAAAGTAAATAAATCTTTCGTCATTGTATTTCATTTCTCGTGTAAGAACGGATAGCATTGATAATCACTTCTTCGCTAGCACCATATAAGTATATGGATCAACATCATTCCAACAACACAAGAAGGGCGGATATAATAGCGAGATAAATTACTTCTATACCTAGAGTGGGATTCGAACCCAGGATCTTCCTGGTATGAGGCAGCAGAGGATAGACGAGTGTCACCATTCTAACTTCAATCATCTAGTCTTCATACAAATTTCGTCATTATAATTCTCCCACAATTAACTGCGATGAGGTTCCAAGAAAAGTCATATATTTGAGAGCTCGCGTTTCCTCAGAAATCACCTGATTTCTTGACGAAATGATTTTCAAAAATAACAACATATACATAATACATCTCAAAAATAACAGCTTACGGATTGCAGCTTAACAGCTAAATACAGCTTAAAATAACAAACAACAAGATAATCATTAAACGTGAGAGTATTATTTCTGAGAGTGTAGAATTGACGAAATGATTCTCAAAAATAACAACATATACATAATACATCTCAAAAATAATATCTTAGGATTGCAGCTTAACAGCTAAATACAGCTTAAAATAACAAAATACAAGATAATCATTAAAAATGAGAGTTTTATTTCTGAGAGTGTAGAATTGACGAATTAGGAATTCATATAAACGCAGTGTCTGTTATGCGAATAAAAAGCTAAAATTTTAAAAGATAAAGTATAAAACTAAACCTCGAAATATTGATTTTTTCGTGTAGCCTTTTAATTCTGATGATGAAATTGAAGAATAATTGCATTGATGAAATCAAGTAATCTGAGGATATTAATAGCAATATTTAATATTCTTTCAACCTTGTAAACATAAAACCATTGCTCAGATTTAATTAATCCGCGCCATTTTGTTTTTCCTAAAAAGCAACATTTAACGGAAAAAAGAATTAATTAATGAAGGATTTGTTCATTCAACAACATCCTAATGCAATAATAATGACACCAGAAATTAATTGTCATGGTAAAATGAATCTGTATCAAATATGATTTTTTTCGGAGAAATTTGTTAATAAACTGTGCATTGTTTTATGATTTCAGTTTATAGATAGAATGGAAATGTAGAAAATTGGTTTACTATTACAATCATTAAAATAAGTTAAGGTTAAGCGTCTTAAAGTAAATGACCTTATTTACAATGTTACATTAAATGCATTATTATTGTTTTTAAATTCGTTTTTATTCACTATTTTGAGTTGAATAAGACTGCATCAAAACTAATTTAAATTTTAAAAAAAGATATGTTATGAATATTCTAATGAATATTATCTGCGTTTATATAAACAAACATAAACTTGCAATGCAATGTTTAGTTAATAAAATTTTTGTTGAAATATTCTTGTTTTTTAAAAGAGATTAACAATGTGTTCGTTCTTTAATGATCTTGTTGAAATAATACATTATCATTATCATTTACGAACAAATAATAAACAAACAAATACTAAACCCTGTCTGTAACAAAAAGCACTGTTTTTCGAAAAAAAATATTATGATTGATATATTGAATCCTTTAAACAAAATATTTTCTCACAACATCGCTGGATATTCAATGTATTTTGTAACTTCAAGCAAAAGTAAAAGTATTTGTATTCATTATTTTGTGTTGAATACGATTTCAGCAAAACTAATTTAAATTTTGAAAAAATATATTATGAATATTCTGTACGTTTATGAAAACAAATAAAAACTTGCAAATAAACTATTTAATTAATAAAATTTTTGAAATATTTTTGTTTTTAAAAAAAAGAACAACGTTTTCGTTTTTTATTTATCTTGTTGAAGTAATACATTATCGTTTAAAAGTAAAGAATAAACAAACAAATACTTAGCCTTGTTTGTAACAAAAAGCACTGATTTTCGGGAAAAAGTATTATGAATGATATATTGAAACTTTCCCATAAAATATTTTCTCACAACATCACTGGATATCCGATATATTTTGTGGCTTCAAGCGAAAGTATTTACTCAACTTATTATTTTTGCTTTTAAAAAAGAGAAAAAAGAAAAAGTGAAAACTCATAAATTATTCTTAATAAATATCAAAGATATTAGTTTGAATACATGTTACGTATTATTAGTGAAAAATAAATTACAAAAAACTGTTTTGTTTGGAAATAAGGGTTTTCTGAATAAGATTTCTCAGCTAACAAATAGCAATAGAACTTAATTAAAATAATCTAAGAGAAACATTGCCGGTACATCATCGAATACATATCATTTAGAAATATTTGTAGCATGTTGCATTTGGAAAGTAAACCCAACTCAAATTTATTGATAGTCCCTTCAAAACATTTTGATGGTTTACGTTGGTTTCAGTGCGATTCCTTATGGCTCAATATCATTTGATGGTCACCATCATCCAACATTTTATGCTTTCATGGTTTTTAATATGCTAATACTTCCATCATTCCATGTTTGAAAATGCTACTTTAACACTCTACAAGTTAACCATCAAGAGAAATTTGATTCTTATGGACAAACAAATCCATGATATTCCGTGATGGTCCATAATCGTTCCAACAGTACATTTTCATGATGGTTTAATAGGAGTATACTATCAAAAGAATTTGTTTTTTTATGTTGGCCCATCATAAATCTAGCTAAATTCCTACATAGGGATGGTGGTTGTTCATGATCGTTCCAACATTTAATTTCTAAGAAACTATGATGGAAATTTCTGATAGTTTAACATCAAACAAACTACAAGCAAGCATCAAAACAAGTTGATATTCTTATGTTGGACTATCATAAATCAGTCCGGCTTCCTACATTAGAATGTTGGTTACCATCAAAACTATAATGGTTCATGGTGGAATTATTGACGGTTACCATCAATATTATGTTGGTCCATCTATGAAAAAACCATCAAAAATGTTGTATTTGGAAGCATTCTCGTAATAGCATGTGTTAGGTCAGAGGATCATTAAGGCTTAACAAATTCGTTACCAATGGTATCATACGGTCAACGCAAAAGCCGTTTTTACTTCCCAACTAAGCTTGTTCCCATCGATTTGGATATAGGTGGGATTTAAGTCACCGCTAGATGCTGAACTCCTGATTTTCACAAAGACACAGTGCTTCAACCACTATGCAATCACAGATTTAGATTTCATTATGTAACCTTCAAATTTATTGTTGATTTTTCTTCGTTCTATTTACCATTTATAAATGAAACATTAGTAGTAACAGGGTGCTTTGAACAACAAAATCTTGCATCCCCTTTAGTAATTTTCTTACACTTGAATACCCGGTATTATTAAAAACATGGTAGTTATAGCTGGTACCTGGTAGTTATAGCTATTGTTGTTTTGAAAACAAAATGGCTCACGGGCTATAATTTAACTTTTTTATGTTTTTGTTATGTTTCATTATTAAGATTTAGACCCGATTCAGCAAAAATTCTAGCTAAATATAATAAAATATTTATTTTTTATTAAGCAATTAATTTAATTTAAGCAATTATCTTAATTTAAAATTTAGGTAAAACATCTTTTTTAAAGAGATATAAAAACTATGTTAAATTTCTAACAGTTTCTAAAAGGGAAATCATTTACATTATATTTATTTGTTGTGCTAAAAGGTTTTGAATTGTAAAGCAATTAATTTATTAAAGCTTTCTACAATAGTTTATCTAAACCCACGTTGGTATATATTATGATATTAAGCAATATATGCAAATCGAAAGTATATACAAGTTGTATGTACAAGTAGTATAAACAAGTAGTAAATGGTATTTGCAAAACAATGATCAGGACATAAAATTTACAGTTTCAAACTTTTTAATGCAAATATTACATTGGCTCAAAATACACTAATCTAAAGCATAGGCTTATTTAAGACACTAAAAAGCTTTTAATTTCTGAAATTGGTGAAATTGGTATGGCTTATATAAGCAAAACTCATTTTTTCAGATAACAATTAGATAAGTTTCAAGATTATTTATATGTTTGACAAATAAAAATTTAATGTATAGAAATTTAAAAATATTAAAATTCAAAATAAAAATTATATTATATAAATATTAAAAATAAAAATTTAATGCAATTCTCCTGACAGTTAACTTTTTTGAATATTTTACTTCACGAAAAAAATTATTTTAAGAAATTTATTTTTATTTGATTTTTTTATTTATTAAATTATTCTTTAGAAGCATTTAAGAACAAACTTAATACAACTTCAATTAGAACGAAAATACTATTTTTTCCACATAATAAGAAGAGAAAAAAGAAAAAAATAATAATAGAAAAGCAATTTTTTTTACGTCCTCTTAATGATGTAAGTAAATATTTTTTTCATTCGAATTATTTCAATTTGAGTATTTATTTTACTCTAATTATTATAAAAATAAATCCGTTTCTTTTCTTGTTGGTATTCAATTTCATGCTCTCTATCGGTTCTTAAGAATTGGAATTATGGAAAATTATCTTTTTTATTGTAGGATTTTAAATTCAATTCAAGTAATTATTCATTTAATCTTTTACTTTGCCATTAAAAAAAATTTTCTACGCAGTATAAAGTGTTTTGTCTTTGCTAATAAAGAAGAAATTTTTCTGGACAAAGAAATTTTCAAATTTTATTCTACTAGTGTTAGATTTTTAAAAAAAATCTTATCCACTTTATTAGTAAAATAAAACTTTATAAAAGTGTCGTTAAAATGCTAAAATGTTTCAATCCATATCTATTAGGACAGGTAAAATCCTTTTTTAAAAAAATCCCTCTATTATGACAAAACATTTATCCCACAAATAATATGTGAGCTGCATACACTTTAAATATCTCAGATGTAAATACGGTATAAAGTAACGGAATTTAACGTGCATCATCCGTAAAATCAATCGTATGATAAAATCTATTCTCCCTGTAAAATATTACATCATAATGTTTATTTAATTAGAGTGATTCAGTGGTTGTAAGGTAATTATTAACGTACGGTATATCATATTCTTCGTTTCGTAACAAATTCCATGGTGCGTAGCATTTCTAAAAAGTGCTTAAAGGTGCTTATTTTCGATTTTCCTTATTTTAAAAGCCCTTAAAGGTGCTTTTTTCGTTGAATGTTTTAAAAAAGTGCTTTATTTTCCCTTTTCGAAAAGGATATTTTTTCGTTACCATGTCGATTTTCGCCACATATTATGCAAAAGCGTGCTTCAACGTTTTCACAATTCATTCAACCACTATCTATTTCGACGTACCGTAGGTCCGTAGCTTTCGAAAGCACCAATAATTTTACATGTTTATGAAATACTTGGGAGTCCGCATGTGCGACTCCTGAGATGGGTTCGACGAGATTACTACACTCTCATATGCAACTCTGCTGCATTTTTCAAGATATTCTCAATTTCAGGCTTCATTTACCACCCTCTGATATCGAAACGAAAAATCTCTCGAGCATTTTAAATGGTTAAAATAATCAAAGAAAGAGTTCTTTGTCAGAAATTAGTTATTTTATCATGATCATGTAAAGTCTTTGAAAATTATTTTGCATTTTGTTAATGTAGATAGTGCTTAAAAATATATGTTTTGAGTACTTAAAAAGTGCTTATTTTACTCCGAAAGATTTGGCTACGCACCCTGATAATCAATTAGAAATCGATTTTACGGTAGAAAAGAATTTTTTCGAATTCTGGCTCAGGAACTTTTTACAGTTTACTTCATTGCACTATATTTTTACTACATCATTTTGCATCTGCATTTTCAGCTGCTAGCTCTTGTTGCAAAATGCATAATGCTTTTCAATACTTTTTCAATCCAATTCTTTGTATTGTTAATTAACAAACTTTAGTTCAGATTTGGAATACTTAAGTTTTAAATTACTTTATTTTCTTCCTTTTCAGTGGCATTTCTTTAGAATCAATTTTTAAAAAAACAAACAGTCATATACAATATGCAATTTAATTCATTCAAACATTTACATAGAGATATTTTTAACTAACTATACTCAACGGCAGAAAAAAACTCTCTGCATTAATAATCTTTAGTACATGGACTAACGACGTTATAGATTTTTCTTACATAGAAGAAGATGTAAGTGCTCTGTTGGGATGCAAATCTACTTAACAAAGAGCTATATATGCATTATTTTGCTGTTTTGTACCTTGAAAGGAAAGAAACAAATCTTTTGTCATACCCTTTCCTTTTTTATCGTAAAATGTATTTTTAAATCATAATTTTTTTTAACGTCACTTATGTTTGTTATAAGCGTTATATTTTGACTGACCTTTTCCCAGTACAGCTATTAATCTCATCACAAAACTCAATATCATTCCAATAAATAAGTTCATAATAAAAAGTTACAAATGGTTTCATAAATATAAATTTGGAAAGATAAAATGTGTACAACGAGTCTTGCTGTATAACATTGAACGGATGAAATTGCAGGCACTTTGGGTGCATAATCCTTAAAATCAAATTTACTGTAAAATTCATTTTTACCGTAAAATATTAAACCATAACTTTTACAGTAATATTTATTTAATTAGAGTGATTTCACGATAGCTAGTTTAAGTGATTGCAATAAAAATTACGGTATAACACATTTTTTGTTCCGTAACTTGCTGCTGTAAAAATTGATTTTGCTGTAATTAAGTACCCACACCTTGAGTGTCACACTGTGAAACCTTTCCTTTCATTGTACTTTTTATCTAATTTGACCTGGAATTCTTTTTTCCAGTTCCTTGATATTATAAATGGAATGCGAACAAATCGACAAAACTTGCAGTTTAGTTTGTGTTTTATGGATGTCATTTGTGAAGTTAAATAAAGTAGTAGGATTTTAAACAATGCTACACATACCACTACAGGTACAAAAAAAACACAATAAAGATACTATACTTTTTTAAGCGGAATATGAGACACTCCTATCTCGTTGGTGAGTTTGAAGATCAAATTTTGCACCTTTCAATGCATCTTTTGAAAATATAACATGGGTAACATAAATATAAGCGCGTGTAATATATGAAAATACATATCATATATTACGCTTGTATTATATGACGTGTATGTTTTGAATTTTACTGTGATATGTATTTCACATGATATATGACAGCGTCTATACATATTGCGCATACTATACAAAATTTTATTTACATAATCGTTATTGTGTAAAACTTTCAAAAATTATTTTCGAATTTTTTTTTTAATTTGTTATAATTAGCAATAAACTGTATTATTAGAACAAAAAAAACAAAAAGGCATATTATTTAAAATAAAACTGAATGACTTTTATTTCTATCGAATTCATTATAATTATATGATAGCTAAAAAGTAGTGATGCGTAAGCAAATTTTTAAGTCGTTCGCAAATTAATCTTGAAAATATCTTTTACATATAAGTCTTAAATTCAAAACTAAAATGAGTGGAAAAGAAAGAAAATAATAAAAATAGAACAAAGATTTAGAAGTTGGATTACTATCACGAAATGTTTCTCAATTTGCTTAAAAATTCGCCTGAGCAGTAAATTGTATTTATTAAAATTAAAACAGGAATAAGTGATAATTCAAAATAAAGTGATTGATTTTTATTTCTATTGAATTCATTATAATTATTTAATAATTAAAGACTTAAGTCATGCGTAAGTTAATTCTTAAGCCGTTCGTAAATAAATCTTGAAAATTCTTTTCATAAATAAATCTTAGGTTCAAAACTAAAAGGAATGGAAGAGAAAAGAAAATGATAAAAATCAAACAAAGAATAGCAGATGCACACAAAACAGTTTTTTGTTAGATACTTTTTTATTTTCCGTTTGTGTTGAGGAGCAGATTTACTTGCGTATAAAAAATGTCATTTTTTTCTTTCTTTTTAATATTTATCTTTTTATTGTTAAGCTTAAGCAAACAAAAAATGTTTTTTTATCTCAGAAAAAATTCCTTTCGTAAGCTGTTTCCAAGCCGTAGATTTTTTGTTTTGTTATTACCATCGTTAAAAATGCTATCGCACTTAAAGAAAAATTACAAAGCATTTAAGAAAAAATCAATTCAATTTTACTGCAGTTTTGTCGAATTAAATTTCATGTGAAAATGCATAAACAATGACAAAGATTTCAGAAAAAACTTTATTTAAGGTAACAAAAACTATTTACAGAAATATTCGAATAATATACATTCAAAATTAATAACTCAATAAGTCAGTTTTTCATTTCAATTTTAATTGATTCAGTAGGTTTCTTATTAATTGAATCTGTGTATTTTCTCCACACTTTGTGTGGAGAAAAAAATTGAGATCAAAACTACCAGAATATAATACAACATACCATGTTTCTTACTCTTTAGAGCATCAAAAAGCTCAGAACTTTTCCCCAAAGCTCTTTGGTAAAAATTTTGATACAATTAGCAGTAAAATATGATCTTATAATCTGTGCCAAAATTTGATAAATGTTGCAAAATTTAGTAACTTAGAACATCGCATAAGAACCATTTATTCAGCTAAATGTATTTTTTCGTTTTGAATTTTTTTACTAAATGTGCGGAAATAAGAACTATAAGTTTGAAAACCAGAATTTCCGGTAAATAGTTTGCCTATGAATGAAAAAAATCACGCAATGAATAGTTTACTATGATAATTGTTTCTCCCCCTGTCGTCCAGCAAAAGTTGCCCTCTCATTGAATTATTTTTCTCATTGAATTATATTCGAATTATAATAATTATTATTTCTTTTCATTTTTTATGCAACTTTTATACTTTTTGAAGATTCAAGTGAGGCACAAATAATATAAAATAATTTTAGTGCTTCTTCAACCAGAAAACCTCAGCAAACACTAACAAACACAGAGAAAAAAAAGTATGATAAAAATTTACACAATATGATAAAATTTACAGTATTCCTGGCCATATGAGAACACCAAAAAGTTCGGTAATTTTTTTCGAATCGTTTTGGTGGTGTCTTTGGTATACATTATTACGCAATATGGTTTTGTAGTGTGTGATAAAATTTCATAAATGAGTTAAAATTTAGCAATTTTATCACGATATCTAAGAAAATGGCATAAAAACCATTTATTCAGTTAAAATTACTTTTCAGTTTTGCATTTTTTACTAAATGTGTGGCAATAAAAATTATAATTTTGAAAACTGGAATTTCCAGTAAACCGTTAACGTATGAATGATGAAATTCCATAATGAATGGTTTAAATACCCTATATTTTGATTGTTTATTGTTATATGTTTATGGGGATTTCACTTTTACCAAAAATGTCATTACCATGATAATTTCTACAGAAATTTTTCTCCGTCTAGCTCATAATGCTTATTACTGATTAAAAAAACGGTTTACATAATAATAATCTTATTAATAATTAGAAATCTATAAATTAATTAGAAGAATCTATAAATTAATTAGAAGATTTGATTCCAAATCATTTTTCTAAATTCCAATGCTCAATACTGATATCAAACCAACCCTTTCTTTTTCATTTTATTAGAAGTATATATAAAAGTTTTACATGGTCTAATTCTTCTTAAGAAAAACACGCTTAATTTTTTTCTTAGGTGTTCAAAATTTCTGAAGATTTATATCTTCTTTATTTAACACTGTTAGAAATTTCTCGGAAAATTTTTTGAATAACAATTCATTTAATTATTATTATACCATGTTCAAACAAAATAGTCAACTAACCATAAATAAAATAGCATTCAAACTGTTATCTGTGAGAAAACTGTTTATTATCTACTTTCATCTTATGCGGTTTAAGAACCAGAATTTTATCGCACAAACTTGGCACACCTAATAAAGACATTTAGTTCCTTGAAGCTAATCATATATTATAGCCGTAAAGGCTAATCTGTCGATCTCATGACGGACAAAACGGGGGTTCGAATCCCACCGTTGACTCCACAATGCTTCTTGAATTCTCTTCACTTGAATAGTTTCCAGTTGTCTGCATTTCCCAATCAATGACCCTGGACTATTAGATCATTAAAATCTCCTTCACGCATAGATGGCAGCACCATGAAGTTGCTTTACACAAAAATGTTTAGTACTTCCCATCTCTTACGATTTGGGAAACAGTCAGAAAATCTAATTTATCCACATGTCTCGTTGAATTTCTTTTTAACGTTTTTGGAAACATTGCTGGTTGTAAATGGTTAAAAACCGTATAGTTTTGTATTCATAGTTTTTTAACGATATTAGTTGTAAACATTTTCAAAATCGTAAAGGTAAAAAATGTTTTTTTACCGTAAACTTTAGAGTTAAATGGATGGACTGACTGCTGCCGGTCCATTCATTACTTTTCTTTATTTTGACCCCTTGGGGACGGGTGATTCAGAAAAGCATTCGTACAAAATCAGGATCAGGACGTATTTAAATAAAAAAACGGTAACTTAAATGTAGTCGTTTCTAATTTGACAGACTTACTTTGCTTTTACTTTAATTATTGTTAGTTTAATCATATATATAATCAATGCTAATTCAAAGTATAACTAAATAGTTTTATTTTGAACAAAGTAGTGGTGAATTAAATAAATCAAACAATTATAACTCCGCCCACAAATGAACTGCTAAAGAATTACTTTCATTACCAGTTTTATCTTTTTACCCTGGATGATACGGTTTTATGCTGGCACGTATTTGTGACAGTCGGCGCGAAAGGGTCAAAGGATTTAAAGTGGAATTAATGTTAAGTTTGTTTTTAATGACTTAATTAGATTTATAAGAGATATTGACAAGACTGAACTCCTCGCACGTGAGGATGACTCGCCTGGGCAATAAATTACCTTCCCCTTTGAATGTTAAAAATTTTTACAGATTAAGTAAAATCTTTTATATTTTAACAGTATTACGTTTTTCTTTTCTTTATTAATTAAAAATGTCGTTATTATACAGTATGATAATTTTACCAATTTTGTTTCCTCCTTGTATAGATTATCCTGTGTCCAATATATTAGAATCATGGGCAGAAAATGATATGACGCCTTCATAGACTTAATAGTTTTGGGAGAAAAGAAACGCTACTGAATTTAAGTTATAGAAATCAGAAATTAAAAACAAGAAAACTTGTTTTATTTTCTGAAAAAATAAGGAGGATTTGAAAAGCGGTCAAAAGATACGCATCCAAGTTTATCAGGTTTTGTAGACTTCTGAATCAAAATGATTTTGCAACCTTCAGATTCCCACACTAATGATTCAAATCTCTTTTCTTTCTTTTTCGTTTAGAAATTATTTGGTGATCCCAAATGAGCATACTTTTTTGATTTCATTCTCAAGAAGGATTTTTAAAAATATGCATTCTGAAGATCACTGCGATATATTCTACACATAAGTTCAGAAGTTGTTAACTTTATCAAAATAATATTTCACTACATGTAGTATTTTATTGGAATGTTAATCTGTTCTTTTCAAGTATGTTGTTGAAACATTACCAAATTAAAATATCCGACGAAAATATACTATTTCACATTAGAATATTTTTTTTTAATTATGCAAAAATAGTTCGTCACTGCATTTGAAGAATACTTCCTATACAAAAAATATATC
Organism: Parasteatoda tepidariorum; assembly: GCF_043381705.1. Lineage (NCBI taxonomy): Eukaryota > Metazoa > Arthropoda > Arachnida > Araneae > Theridiidae > Parasteatoda > Parasteatoda tepidariorum. The sequence goes on along the minus strand of NC_092212.1, from coordinate 47,868,272 downwards.
AACTTTAATTAAACCAATATTTTTTAATAAAAGTATCTTTACTTCAGCTTTAATCAAAACGTAACAAGTTAGAAGTTTGTACTTTCTAAAATTAGCATAAATTCAGAAGCTGTTTGAATAAAAAATACATTACATTATTCTATTTGTAAAAAACTACATAAATGTCAATCCTTTTTTTTTTCGAAACTTATGGGAAGATTGGATTACCTTGGAAAATTATTTATTTATTTCTGGATATTCTTCAAATATAAAAATACTATTATGGATATTCTTCTGCATAAAAATACTATATGTCTGCTTTAAAAGGATTTAACATATTGAAAATTAGCCTTATAAAACTTTATTTAACTCGTTCTAGTTAAAAAAACATGAATAAAATGCACTTGAAAATAAAACCACAATGATATAAAAATTAGAAGCAATTTGAGTTATTTAAAAATTTATTAATTAATCCATTCAACAAATTCGGGATCAAAATACGGTAAAAAAGAACTGGTACCCTGAGTGTCCTCCGTAAGTCATTTTACGGAAAAAATTCAATTTTACCGTAAAATTAATTTTTAACGTAAAATTTATGTTTAACGTAAAATTAATTTTTAACGTAAAATTACTTTTTAACGTAAATTTAATACCATACGTTTTACAGAAATATTTATTATATACAGTGATTCAGAGATTTTACATTAAATAGTATTGTAAAAATTACGGTATATCAGATTTTTGATTCGTAATAATTTAGGATAAAAATGTATTTTCTAGTAAAAAGTACCGACACACTGCAGGTCGATACTTTTAATAAAAAAATGTAAATTGTAATGTTAATCATTATTTTTTTTTTACTGTTATTAAAACACAACCAAATTTCAAAACTTTTTATTATACCATATAATATTATACTACATAATATTATACTATATAATATTATACTATATAATATTATACTATATAATATTATACTATATAATATTATACTATATAATATTATATTATATAATATTATATCATATAATATTATTTTATGCAATATTATATTATATAATATTGCCTCATATATCATATAACATCTTCAATAAATAATATTTTGCGGAAATTATAAATAAATAATGCAAATTAAATCAGTTAAAAACTACTGCTTGAAACCTCGTAATTTAATATTTTAAAAAAGTTATAAGACTTGTGTAAATTAAGTTTAGTGAAACTAATGACTATTTATCAAGATTTTTCTTTTTAACGAAACTAATAAAAAGAAACTAATAAAAATTATAGAAAGAAAGTCATCAGAAAAATCAACGGAAACACGTACATGTTGTATACATTACTGAATATGTTATTATATTACTGAATAAAACATGTTATGTTATATTATTACTGAATACAATGGGGCTTAAATTTCGACTCGTTTCATTCATCAACCCCCCAAAATAGCTTCCGAACTATTATTTGCTTCTTAACAATGCATGTACAAATATAGGAATTTTTCAATTGAACGATTCCAAAATTTTTAATGTACTAACAAAGATTTATTTCCGGTTCTATCTTAGTCATTTTGCTCAGTTGTCATTGTAACTTCAACTACATCACCCCCTCTTAAATGTGTCGTTATTATAAAAACTTGTTAAATACTTAACGCCAAGGAAATTATTTAGCTGTAGTCCCAAAAAGTACCACTTAATTTCTTTTATCGATTTTTATAATGACTTTAATTGCATATTTTCCTCGGAAATAATGTAACACTAAATTTTCTATCAAAACATATATAACTTAAACATTGTTTAAAAATTCAAAAACGGTAGTACAATCTGCGAATTGTAAAAAATTGCATAGACAAGTAATTTCATAAGATTACTTTATCATATAAATATGAAGCATAACTTTTAGCTTTAAGCATTAAAACTTGAATAATAATGAAAATTTAAAAATGCAATAATAACAAAAAAAACAAAAACAATATTAAGAAGGAATAAATATATTATTACATTTTTATACCGTTAAATGATGCATAAATAAAAATTTATAAGCAGGTACCGCTATAAATTTTATTAATTTTCTGCTGACGTCAAATAAAGATAATTTGATTTGCTTATTTATTAATGGTCACATCGTATGCTTTTNTAATAATAATAATAATAATAATAATAATAATAATAATAATGATAATAATAATAACAATAATAATAATAAGACATATTTTGAAATTTTGTTAATTGTTAAATTAGTATATCTTCTTTAAAAAATTTTTTACTTTTGCTCCTAGGCGGTAAGTTTGTTTTCTGCTTTCTTTCATTTCAAACTAATTTTCAACTGCATTTTTATTTTTCAGCTATATAAACACATTATAAAGAGTAATTTTTATCTTAGGATAATTATTCTTTATTCAGAAATATCACACTTACTGTATAGAATGTGACCTAAAGAAGACAGAAGACCTTTAAGTTTTCCCATTAAAAGTTCTTCTATTTTATTTTATTTTATTCTTTTTCTTTGTGTTTATACTGACTATACGCACTTTGAGTGCATATATACATATACAAATATATACAAACGATAAGCAGATAAATTATTTGAGTAAAAAAAAATTTTATAACTGTTTGAGAAAAAGTTTTATTTCTGCGTAGTTTCAAAGAACTAGTCATAATCGAGAAAAATAACAACGAATATCAAAAGTTCCGATTAAATTGCTGGTAAAAATATTTTCCTTGCTGTAACAACACCAACTTACTATTTTTGTAACTAAATCAACAAGAATAAAAATGTATGCTTTAAGAAATCTCATTTCCGTGATCAAAATTATAATTTAAAATCTGGAACTAAAAAGTGTCGATTGAGTTTTACATTGACTAATATTTTTTTTCCCCTTACGTTTTTTAAAAAAAGTATCATGGTGTGTTTAAAAGATATAGTAAATTTTCAATTTTGTTTCCTCAACTCAATATATATCACTTTAATATATATAATATATTTAATAGCTAATATATTTAATATCACTAATCCCTTTAATATATTTAGTAGCAAATGTTATGGAATACACAGCTCACAAAAAGAAAAATGTATCACTTTAAAATCTTTTGATCTAATCAGACATTCAACAACCAAGATGTTTCCTTAATGGTTCGAGAGGCTCATCTCAATATATAAATTGCCGGCACAAATTAATATGCTAATTAATTTGTTCATGCGACATTTTTAGCTCTGAGATCAGATACAAAAGCATACTGTTCTGTAATATCAATTTTTCACTTTTTTCGCATTCCGCCACGTCTCTGGAAATGTTAAAAAGAATTAAAAGAATTTTGCAAGTATTCGTAGATTGCATTTATACAAAGATAATTTTCTGCAAAATATAAGCTTTGTAAATTGTTTTTTTTTAACTATTTTTTTAAGAGAATGGTGTACAAATGATTATTTATATTTAAACAAATTTTTTTAACTGAAAAAAATGCAAAATGTCATCGTCATAAAACTTTTTAAACTTTGCCGAAGAATTTAGAATTTTTTTATTTTTTCTTTGTGAATTCGGCCATTTAGAGATAAAAAAATTTAATTGATCTGGCTTATTAAAAACATGTTATCAGAAAGTCTATCATAATTTTCTGTCCCCATATAATTTTAGAAATTTTAATTAAATTTATAGGTGGTGTAATACTGGGTACCGGAGATTTGAAGGAGGGTTGCTGGAGTTAAAGTGTTCGACCTAAAAACTATCTGATATAGCCAAAATATTAATTAATTAATTGTGTACAATATATCATTTTCAAAAAGTCCTAGATGTGTACTATTTTTTTATGAATGATTTCCATCCGGGAAAAGATGAACACCTGGTTTTACCCTCACTATACTAGGTACAGATGGTATCTCTAAGGAAAATTCAGAAATACTAGGAAAATTCAGCAAAAAATTAACAGAAATTTCTACTTTATATGACAATTTAGAAAGACTATGCTTGTAATTTACATACGATGCAGCAAGGCAATACTCAAGGGGGAGGGGAAAGAGAGGGACGTTGGTCCCAGTGCCCAGGATGACTGAGGGCCCGACCAAAATTCTTTTCAAAAATATGGAATTTTTTTTTTTTGTCAAAAGAAAATGGCATATAAATTTGCTGCATCTATATAAAAAATCTACAAGGGTCTACAAAACTCTTTCAAATATTAATTAGGTTTTCGGTTCTTAAAGGATGGGGCCTTCGAAAAGTTTTGTCCTCATTCTCGTAAAACCTTTGTTTAGCCTTGATGTAGCTACCTTCTTCCTCCTCTGCACTGCAGCTTTCGTAAGCCATTCATACACACACTTCAACGGGAAGGTAAGAACTGGTGTTACTCTCCCTCCTAGAGGAGCAGAGCAGGAGTTATATATAAACGAAACATTATATATATATATA
>NC_092212.1:47835621-47863204 GCF_043381705.1 Parasteatoda tepidariorum | reverse complement strand
TATGTCTAAAAAGAAAATACAAATGAATGGTTTTAAAAATTTCAAAACAAAAATCATAAAATTGTACTAAGCTTTTTTTCTTAGATATGTATAAATATATATTTTAATAGTAGCAAATTATCGATATTTTAGGAATTAATGTCATTTAATCTAAGAAATGTGCATTTGAAACAATTAATAACATCGTTGTAACTAATGAAAGCACAAAAAGACAATGTTTTGTTTCATACATACGTCCAAACTACATTAGTCGTTTTTATAAGATGCTTCCAAAAATAAGACATCCTTTTAATTTAAATAAGTTTCTCTTTTCAATTGCAATTTCTTTCTCGCTGAGATAGATAAAAAAAATAAAATGTAACTCCATTTTGAATGCTTTCTCCTGAACTGAATAAATTGATTTTTTTTGTCGAGAGAGTTTCCGCATTATAAAAAGACTGCTTTTAAAAAAACGAAAGAAACTAATTTAAGAAATAAATGCTTTTAACATATAAAGTCCTGCTTTCTCTGCGTATTTGTAAAGAACTTTTTAAAAACAAATTTCAGAGTGTTTTATAGTTTATTGTGTCTGAAGATATTTGAAGGAAGTGTTTAATAAAATATAAATGATAGTTAATAAGTTGACAATTAACTTATCTTTAGTAATAGTTTTACTTTAGCTCAGTTTTTCGCCTTGCAAGAAAACTCACTTCCGCTTACTTCCGTTGTACGAGTTTATATAACTTCATGTTTGCCAGGAACAAAATAAAGTCATAATTTAGCGAAAGTTCAAGAACAAGTTTTTTAAGTGTGAATTATGTACAAATTTCTTTTTTTTTAACATTCCCTTTTTTTTTGTCTGTCTACTTTAGATGAACAAAATATTTATAGCGTCTTATAAATTTTCTTAACTGAAATTATTTGAAAAAAGAAATCTAATAAGATTGGTTTAATATATTGGTCTAATAAGATTGGTTCAATAAGATTGGTTGGTTAAGACTTAATAAGATTGGAAACATGGTCGTTTTTTAAGGGTGCTGCAAGGGTGAAAGTATAAGACATAATGTTAATAACCTTTGAAATCTGCAATTTGAAAATACATAGAAGCAGATGATGCACTAAGAAAAAAAACCAGGCAAAATTGTTGTACTATATAATAAAATCAATTTAAAAAAAACATAATTTAGGTAATAAACTGAAATTAAAGGTTAAACCATTTCTTGGTTCTTTTTCCATTTATATGGTAACGGTAAAAGGGAAATTCTGCTTTTTTAAAATTTTGGTTTTCATTACCTTATATGTAGTAAAAATAACAAGCTAAAAGTTAACTTTAACTTTATATTTATACCATGCTCTTAGGTATCATGATAAAGTACCAAATTTTAACGCATATTATTAAACTATATGTCATTGATAATTTTACCAAAAACTTTCCCAAACTGCTTTTGTAAAAATTACTGAGCTTCTTGATGTTCTCATAAAACCAGAAACTCGGTAAATTTTACCATATTCTGGTAGTTTTGACAATATTTTTTTTCTCAGTGTATCAGAAGGATATGATGAGTTTTAAAATTCCTCGTTGATTTGAAAGTTTATTTCTTTTTTTTTTTAATTAAACCATTCAGAACCGTTCCTCCTCACTATGAACGTAAAGTCCTTTGTTTGATAACCATTTGAAATAGAAATTGTTTTCAAGTCAAGGCTTGAAAACCAACCAGGAACTTTAGTTTCTAAAGCTCCACGATGACATCTAATTTTACTTTTTAAATCAAACCATTCAGAAACTTTTCTCTTCAACATGAACGTCGTTTGTTCGAAAATATTAGGCAGATACATTATTTCTTGGAACATTGTTTTCACGTCATGCCTTGAAAATCAGTCAGGACCTTAGTTTCGGAATTAAAGCTACTCGTTGATCTCGAAGTTGATTTTTCTTAAATCAAAACTTTCAGAAGTACTTGGTAACCATTACTTGGTAACCATTTGATATAGCAAACGCTTTTCGTCAGATCTTTGCTTCCATACCAGTGCTTGAAAACCAGCCAAGGGCTTTAATTTCAAAATTCAAAATCCTTGTTATCTGGAAGCTTTATTTTTCAGATGAAATGGATGAGAAATTCTCGCACTGCATCATAAGCGAGAAGTCCTTTGTTTGACAGCAATACGAGCTATGTTCCGTTCTTGATGAACTTTGTTTTCACATTAAAACGTGAAAATTACCGGAAAATCAGTAAAAAAAAATATTTAGATCATCAACATTGCAAATAAAAAAGGCCTACTTAAAAGAATCGACTAACTAATATTTTTTTCTCAAAACAAAAATTTCCAAGCCAATACGAAGTTTTAAATACCAACAGGTCCATCTTTTTATGAACAGTGAATTCAAAACCTCGTTTACTTAACCACTTCTTTCTGAATTTTTTTTCCATGAACTTCCGACCCAACATAAGCATTTTTTGCTGAAAACTAACTCATAATCTATCCTAAATTTGAAAATGCAAAACATTTTTGCCAGCAAATAGCTTTTTGCTTGATCAATTGGTGGTGAAATATGTGATATGACCCCTTTACTGTTGTCCAGTTTTCCACCCAAAAGTTTTATTGCAGAAAATGCTCTGTGATAGCATATTTATTAAATCTAATGCTTTAAGGGGTATGAGATAAATATCTGCGTAAAATAATTATTAGTTTTAATGCCTATTAAAATTAATTATAAACATCTGTATAAAATAATTATCATAAATAATAATTTAAATTGCATCATAACTATTTCGACATGCAACGATAACACTAATGAAAACAAAATGACAGAAAATACAAAATGATTTTGATTTCAATTCAAGGCTGAAAATCTCATTGCCAAGGTAGTGAAGATAATAGGACTCGTTGCGCCATCTCTTAGCAATATTCAGAAATACGAAAACAGTCATGGTGTTTAAAGAAATGTGTAAGAAGCGACGAGTTCAATTTCAATGATGTAATTTTTCTCTTCGTCGCATGGCACGCGACGCTAACCATACGGGCACATTATCGCCGAACGTATGCGATGCGATGCCGGCGGTGAAGGGATTAAAGAAAATTATTTCTCACCAAGCATGAATTATGTTTTAAACTTACTATTTTGTGTTCAATAATGTTGCTTATACGCAGATATTCGTTGCTCAACCACCGGTTTAGATCAAATTAGGAGTTTCTCGGCTCATGGACATATACAATGATTGCAATGAAAAGTGGCGCAAGTTCTCTTACCCAGGTTAATTCTAAGACATTATGTAGTGGTTGTGACCCATTATTTTTTACGAACTGTGAAGGGAGCTTCTGCAGTTAATAAAGTCTAAAACTTTTGATTGGCCTCAGTTTCACGAGACAGAATAATTTTTTTATTAATTATATCACATGACAAAATACTTTTTCATTGAAATCGCGTTTACCACATTGTATCCTGTTTTTTTTATGTAAAATAATTTATATTTCTTTCATAAATTCGATGATAAACTGAATTATTCACTGGATTATTTCACTGGGTAAACTGAATTATTCTATACAACTCTATAATCTTAGAACCTGAAAATAACAGCCACCCATAACCATAACATTAGAATATGAAACTAACCCCATATTTTTTTATAGGCATCTCACATACCTTCTCTCTACTAAACCCCTATCCAGTTCAATATTAACTGTGGGAAAGTAATTTTCTGTGTGTGCACTAATTTATCAAAATGAAGCCAAATATAGACGAAATGCCAACTGTTGTCAACTTCGCGAGAAAATCTCTTCAAGTGGTAGAATAGCAAGGTTTATTTTTTAATGTAGGATTCTACGTTTAGTAAATTTGATTTAAAGTTATTTTCGGCACCACTACATGGAAATGATTTAAAATTCTTATATAACGTCACCTACTTCCAGTATCCTCGTGGTGAAGTATTTTTCATATAACATCAATTACTTTCTTTGCCTAGCAACGCAACTTTCTATTGTGTAAAAGCTTCTCAGAAAATATATGGTATCTCAGAAACACCATATAACTCCAAACTACGTGAGGAAATATTACACAAAAAATACCAATAATAAACAACAAATGTGCTTCTAAAGATGGAAGCATCAAAGTAAATAGCACAATTGAGAACAAAAGATGCGAAGCGCTATTTTCATGATTCTAAAAAAAGTCACCGTGGCAACATGACGATACTCATTTTTTTATAATAAATAGTTTTATTATACGAAGATGAATAGAGGTTTATATTACGTAATGGCAAAATATTATATTTTCACAATAACATTGCGGATTGCTTTAATTTTTAAACAACATTTAAAAGAATTATAATTTTTATAATCTGGGAATTATTTATAAATGTATTTTAAGAAATATTATATTAATTCGCTCATTCATGAAAATGCACCTTACTTCAAGTCTTACAATATATGAAGATTTAAAATTGTGTGGATAATTGCATTTTATGCATCTCATTGCAGTTTAGAAGAGTTGACAAGTAGAAGTTGTATTAACCAAATCATTAAAAAAATTTGGGGATATTTAAAAAAAGCAAGATCCAAACCATATAATTCGAATACTTTATTAATTTACTTATTTAATTTATGTAATTAAAACTATAAAATGCGCTATTAAGAGCTTATTTACGTTACAAAAATGTTATGTTTTAAAAAGTTTTATGCCGATTTTTATTTTAATTTCCCTAAGAGAATATTGCATTAAGATTAGAATTTAATTCTTTAAAAAAACACAGAGTGGTAATGTTTTACTTTAAGAATAAGTGAATATTAAGCATTATATGTGTTTTAAAATTGGTTACTCTTGATAATTAACGTACGCACAACCAGCTCCTATCTTTGATTTTAAAAAAAGCGCTAAGTGTAACGAACTTCAGCAAAATTGATGGAATTGACAGTTTATTTATATGGTTATTTCATAAAACTTCAGTAAATTCTGAGTTGGGCTCCCTTTTCTATAGAGGTCACAGCATTAAGCTTGTTCTACAAAAGTCCCGGGTTCAATCCCAGCCGGTACCAAAGACAATTGACAGTATTACTCTATTTCGTCTTTGCAGACAATTCGCTTTGATTCGACAGACAAAATCATGACCTATGAAGAAGAAAAATTCCATGAGCATAATGTTAATTTACTGGGTAGACGCTATTACGTTAACGTTAATTACATATATTTTACACGAAAAGTTTACTAACCTGTATTTTTTAGTTCATATTAGCTTTATGGGTATAAATTTATTTTTACAATCAGTGACTGGAGCACTGTTTGCCGGTCCCTGACCGTAATTAAATAGTGAAAATGTTTAGAGTGTACAAAATAGAACGAAATAATCACTCGCATTGGTCTGAAAATAAAGCAAGTCAGTGATAGACTTTAAACCTCAACAGTGGGCATCGATGCTCTCCTTACACAAAAAATCTTCTCTGTCCCTTTTACAAAGTAACCTGTCTTTCCTCTCTGTTACATTCACACAACCCTTACAAGTATTTTATATGGTTTTTTGCTCAGTCCACCATATCTTTTCACGACAATAATGCAATGTAAAAAATGGACACTCAAATTTCACAAAACTCTCTTCGTTTGTGACGTTTTTTGATATTTGCCCTATGTGAATATTTCGTCTAAGAGAGGAAATAGCTGTTGTCACTTCTTCAACTAAACAAATTTCGTCATTCTAATTTTTCCTAAAAAAGAAAAAAAAGTTCGTTATACCTAACTTTTTTAAAAGTCACTTCATCTCAGGCAAAATACAACTGAGTGAATGTCACTTTTTTAACACTAGAAAGACAAATAGAACAGTGAGATAAATTTCCCTCGTGTCCGAAGCGGGTTCCGAATCCGGGGGCTACCTGGTACGAGTCAAATTCCTTTTCCACTGTGCAACCCGGTCTGCTTTATTTCCGTACTTCCGATAGTCTATTCTTATCCTAGCTTTATTCCAGTTAACTGTCTCCCAAAATGCACTACGGTGAGGTTTCGAGTTGAGGATAGTTTTTAGTCATATACTTGAGAGTTCCAGTTTTAGCACATACCACGTGATTTCGTGACCAAATAATTCTCTTCATTAACAAAATATAACTCAAAAATTTGCCAAATTATCCAAAGTGAGAGTACTATTCCTCAAAGTGTGTTTCACATTTCAGGGAACCATCACATGTTAGAAAATTTTGTTCTATACTTTGGAGAAAGACTTAATTTTAACACTAAAGCGACTAGCATTTTTAGCTACCTTTGTGGTGATTTTGAATGTAATAAAAAAACATAAACGAGTATAGATATTTGATTTTTAATTCAGGTATTATTATTATTATATGTAAAATACAAATATTCAAATATTATTATTAAATTATCTATCAATATATATATTCTGCGTANATATATTCATATATGTAATTACTTTTATTTTCAGGAACAATAACAACAACCTAAAACAGTTACATACCATTGTAGACACTAACGCATGATTTCAAAATCAAAAGTCATTAAAGAAAATTTCTTTGCTTTTTCTGAATATTTTTGTTTTATGAGAACAGTTGACGGCGTTTATTACTTGTATTTTCGTAACTGGCGGTGTTTATTACATTCAGTTTCAAAAAAGTCAGGAGTGGAAAATTGCTAGTTTCCTTGTAGTAAAATAATGCCTGTTGGGACATTTCTTTTTGACCAATAACCGTTAGGTATTTTACCAAGCAAATTCTGCCGTTGTCTTTTCCTAGATGTATCTAACTGTTCAAGAAATATTTTGTCTTAAGTTCCTCACTCAACCAGGAATTTGATCCAAATTTCTTCAAAATTTAATCCAAAAGTCTTTTTTATTTTCATGCACTGAATACATTTTTTTATGTTCTTAATACTTAACGGGAAGAGATGTTTATCAATTTCATTAGTTTACCTTGCTGTAAAATACGGATAAGAATTTTTCACATAAATTTATCCTTTCGTGAATGGCAATGCAAGTTACTTATTTATAGGATGATTGCAAGCTCATATCTTGAAGATATCTAAAAACGAAATAAATTAATAATTGCGTAAGCAATTAAGAGGTGAAAAAGAGCAACAGCGAGCAGGAAGGGGATTTCTTAAATGAAAAAAAAACATTGTCAATCTAGCCTGGTACTTACTCGAAAAAACAAAGGTAAGCAAGGAAAAAAATGGCGTGCTATATTCAAGTAATACAATCAAATACCTATTGCTGTCATTTTGACCGCAATGGCCGTTCTAGATAAATTAGCATTTTTTTAGGTTCGCTATAAATTCTTGTAATTCTGTAGCTAAATGCTTCAGAAGATCTCAAGAAGTTAGAAAAAGCCCTGAAAGTGAAATAAGCTATAGTAAAATTGTTTTGAGACTTAGTGGATCTCAAATTTGATTTGCGGTCAAAATGACCGCTCCGATCGCTCTAGTGTTAAATAGTTTGAAGAAATGCGAGATTCTCCATATAAGGCACATTTATTTCAAATCTTATTAGAAATTCATATTATATTGAATTCTGTTTTTAATAAATGCTATTAGTAATAAAAAAAAGAATAAATGCACAATAACTGTATCAAAATAATTTTACAAATAAAATAGATAGTATTCTATTTTCTAAAAATCTTATATTACTTTTAGTGCAGCAAAATTCCGCCGGAAGAATTTTTTCCTGTAGCTCAATTGCGAAAAAAAAATCTAAGCAATCAAAATTATGAAGAAAAAAAAGATCTTTTACATGAGACACAATTATTTCAAATATTGATAAAAATTAATAATAAATCAATTTCTGTTCATAATAAATGTTCTTCATCAAGCTGAAGCTGACCAATAACTGTCATAAGACAAGCTTACAAAGCTATAACATTCAATAATTCGCCATTAAAGTGAAACTGATTGCGACAATGTTTGGATTGTCTAGATAAAGCAATGTTAATAATCAATAAACCTTCTGTTTTCATTTCCTTTAAAAGCAGCATGATTTTGTTTGTGTGCTAAAAGCAAACTTTAATTATGATAGCTATTTAATTAAATTTTGCAATACAATTGGATAACCTGAAGCTAACGTTTGATCACATAGAATAAAGCTTATGCCATTCAGTAATTACAATTCGAGTAGTGCTTGAATCATTTTGTTTAACGCGTAGAAAATAACATGAGCCTAAATAACATGAACTAAAATAGTGTAATATCTACTTTAATTATTTTACAAGCTGTATATTTTATAATATCTACTTTAATTATTTTACTTATTTTTATACAAATATTTTATTATAATGAATTTTTCTATTTGTAATGAAAATGTAATCTAAGAACTGAAAAGCAAAGTTAATGGAGAAAAGGCACTTGTTCATTTAAGGAAACCGTAAAAAATCGCCGTATTACTATTATTGACGCCAATATATTCAGTTAATTTTGGTAATAGGCACACATTTATACAGTTTTAATATATATGTCACGGCGAAAGACCGAAACCGGTGGTACTTGACTTTCATCGGTGAATGTCGACAAACACCAAATACGTCGGTGAAGGATCGAATATTTCATTACATTCTTGTACATTCAGACCCTCACCGGTGTATGTCGACAATCACAGATATGCTTTGGTGAATGTCCAAAATATTTATTACATTCGATTTGATATGAATTTATTCGTGGATATAATTACATTTATTCGATATTTTAACCCTACACTGATGTTTTTTTAAGGTTAAGTGCCACTGCCCGGTATACATTTGCCCGGTATACCCTACACTGATGTTTTTTAAGGTCAAGTGCCATTACCCGGTATATATTTGCCCGATACTCCAAACACTGACCTTCTAATCTACCGTCAGTAAGTATTAAAATATAGAATAAATATAAATATATCAAATAAATATAATAATATTAACGAATAAATTAATATAAAATAGGATACAACAAATATTTCGGACATTCACCAAAACGACTATGTGATTGTTGACATTCACCGGTGAGAGTCAGAAATAAGGGTATTTAGCAAATATTTCGGACATACTCCAAGCGACTACGTGAATGCTGACATTCACCGGTGACTGACGACATTCTCCAGATTTCGATGTTTCACCGTAACATATATAATATGGAAAGAGGTTTTTTACAACCTTTCTGATTGGAGAAAAATCCCTTACTTGTTGTAAATTTTAATTGTCTCGGGTCGTCTGCAAGCAAAAACCTCATGTCAAATAATGATGAATACAGTTAATCTTTATTTTGATGAGATGAACTACTACAAACATGTTTTGCTTAATCTAATAACTTAAGGCCAATTAGAAAGACAAAAATTTTAATATATTTAAAAAAAATATTTTAACTTTATTAATTGTGCTGGTATATGCAATTTAGTACATGATTTCGTAGCGTTTATTAGTACTGATTTATTATTGTCTTCTCGTCCATCGTCTTATTGCCTTTTCGTATTATCGTCTTTTCTTTACAACGTACGAAGAACGGGTATGTATTCATCTAGTCTATAATAATAAAATGAAGAGTTAGTCTGTCAATCTGTAAATCTCTCTTGTGAAAATCTAGAACCTTTTTTCTATCATCTTGAAATTAGGATAACGGTAGTAAGTGGCAATTTCAATCCTCTTTCCTAAAAATCATTAAAAAAAATTAATTATATCGTCCAGAAAAAACATTTGAAAATTGGAATTTTCTCAATGGTTCAGAATTAGTCATTGATGCAAATTAAACTGCAGACGATTATGTTTTATAAAATATTTTAAGGATAACATCAGTGACGATAGTCAGCTTATAGCTCTCATTAATCAAAAACAGAGTTTATTTCATGGTCCTTAAAAATTATTTATTTTTATTTGTTATGTCAGATGAAGTCTATAATCAAGGATAATGTTGTAGCCTATGTTGATTAAGTCACCAAATTAGAACAGTAATTGAATTCAAAATAAAAGTTATGTATTAGTAAGCAAAATTAATGGGGAAATAATACTAATTCATTTAGAATGCATGTAAAATACGCCATACTATTATTAATACCAATGTTGTTTAACTAATTTTGATAATCGGCACTACTGGTAATATGGTAATTGGTACAGTTTTAATTGGTACCAAATATACTGATTTATGTACAATTAGTACAGTTAGTAGGTGTTGAAACTGCATCAATATTGTGCAGTTGTAATATGGATACAGTGGAAAAAGGTTTATTAACGGCCATCGAAAGGGGTTATTACCCGATCAACCACTATAAAGGGGTCAAAATACCCTTTGCTTGGAGAAATTTTCACTATCATTAGTTGGCCTCGAGCAGTAGCATCGTGCCTAATGATGGTATATATAGCTAATCTTTATTCTCACGAGATGTACTATTAAAAGCTTGTTTTGCTTAATCTAATAACGTAAAGCCGAGAAAAAAATAATATTTATTAAAAAAATTGGAATCATTTTAGGTTTATTAATTGTGCTTGTGCATGCTTTGCAGTTTTATGCATAATTTCGTAGTATGGTTGAGTACTGATTTATTGATTGTTTACTTCTTTTTCACTCAGTACGATTAACGGGTACTCAGCTAATGAAAATATATGTAGGATATAATGGAGATATAGCAATATATAAAGGATATATAGGAATATATGTATGAAGGATAATGCTTTTACTATTAAACAACAATATCCTTCGCCTATAAGATAAATAAGTAGATTTATTGTTTATGATTAATTTAATTTTTAAGAAAATAAATAAAAACATATATATTTAATATTTTATGGGGGAGGATAAATAAGAGTTTTTTCTGAATTCTTATAAAAGTACGAACAACACATTTCTCGCTTTTGAATCGTTTCCATAATTTTGAGGTGCAATGATTTTTGAGAAAATAATATCAAAAAGGACATCTCATTCCAATTGTTAAATTATTTAAGATAATGAATGAAGTATATAGTATCATTTCGATTATTTTTTAATTAATCGCGATAGCTTTTTCCGAAAACACTATTTGTAGAAAATGTTTCTATGAAGAAAAAAATCTATTAGCATTTTGTTCAGTATTTTCAATTTTCTAAATTAATCTTTAAAAACGTTTTCGATATTGATGAAATAAAAAATGTGAACGTTGTTAGAGGTAAAAAGAAAAATCAAATTTACAAAACCGTTTTTTTAAATAAATGAAAAATGCATCGTTATATGATTCCCGTTGCTCTTAAATGTATTTAATTTTGATATATTGTCTTCTTTAAACAACGATATTTCGAAAAAGTAAGTTGAGCAACTTCAGCATCCACTCATAAAAAATAAATATAAGGAGAAAGGAAATTGAAAAAGATTTTTTCCTCCCCAGGAGCTACAAAAGTTTTTAATTAAAGTGAACTTCGTATAACAATAAAATCTGCACAGTTAAAACAGCTAGCGTGGAAAAATATTGATTAAAGTGGAGAATTTTTATATTTTGCATCTTACAGGATATGGTGATAAAAGTGATATGGCTCTTAAAATTAATCTACTGGGAGATTAAACAGACTTTTGACGGATTTAGTAATAATTCAAAAAGTTTCCACTTTCTAAAGTGATCAATTTGTAAATAGTTAAACTTTGAAAAGACCCTCACATAACAGTTTTTATGAAGATATTGGATTTACATTGAAGGTTTTGTTCTATCTTAAACTATAGGTCATTCAGTTACTATAATATCACGGAGTGGTTCGATTGTACTGTTTGTATTCTGTAAAATACAAATAACTTGCAATATTCTTACGAAAAAACTTTTACTTAAACACGCTTAGCAATTCTCGAACTACACTCAGTGCCTAATTTATCAGAAAAGTTGAAAGGCATATCTACGAGGCATAGAGCACGAATCTGGAATGTAAATTCTCGAACACTTAAACTTAGTTTGTAACCCATTTTGTTTTTCTTTGATATTCCGCAATGTGAATTTCTAAATCTCAAACTTGTTTCCTAATCTTAAATTATATTGAAAAGATATCAGTCATAAAGTTTTTATTTTAATTTTATTTTATTTATTTAATTATTTTTTAAATTTTTGCCTGTCTTATTCATAAGAGGCAGTGAAAGCAATGAGAGAGCACCGTTGACTAATCTTTTCAAATCAGTTTTCTCAATTACGTTGCAAATCAGGAGGAATACTTAGCAAATAGAGGAATTTAAAGTGACTTACGTTTTTTCTTTGCAGTCGATATTCCGTGTATCAAAGAAATAACAAAGTAACACACGCATGCATTAAAGAAAAATTGAGAAATTCTAATAAATAGATCATGACTAACACACTGGGCTGCTGTTTTAGCACCTTTTTTCTTAGTTATCAGTTTATTTTTAATTTTATAACTAATATTGGACTTAAATTGTATAACTTTTCAATTTTATAACAGCATATTTATAATATTATTATATATATGCTGTTTAAATAACTGGCTTGTTTGTTCAAAAAACTCTGAAAACATTGGTTTATCAAAATTGTTAAGCCTTTATTGCTTAATTTTTAAAACATGTTTTTAAGGAGCTTCCAGTAATAGTGAACAATGGATATTGGTCGAGACCGTTAGGGGCTACTGGTTTATGCTGGTTCTTGCTCTCTATATAAATATTAATTTAAGATGTAGTTTATACTATAACATTAATTTCTCACTGTAATTAATACGAAAGAATTAATTTCTGCAGGGTGTGGTAGAATTTTTTATCCACTATAACATCAGAATATCACATGCTTCTTTTTTTTTAATTATTGAAACTGCACCGCTGCATGATGAGATGGCATTTATGGGAGAACTCTCTCTTGTAAACCATGTGTCCTGGGTTCAATTCCTGGGGATGACTGAGTACCCATACTTCTTTTATTTTATGTTGCGTTAATTGTTATAGTGGTAATTGATGTTTAAAGCATCATGCTTTCAACGAAATTCGTATCCTCAAACAAGTGAAGTTATTATTTTTGCTCCATTTAGTTCAAATTTCAGTCGGAAAATTTCCCTGTAACGTGAAAAACTAAAAAAAATCGTGTGAAATTTAATAAAAAAACTTTTATTTTAAAGTTAAGGCATGAAAGTTCGGAAAGTAAGCAACAAGTAATGATTTTTTTGCTTTGTTTTAAATAACTAAAATTTTATTCTGACGCAAATGTGTTACGACAACTGTATTAACAGTAAACCCTAAAATTAAGGATGATTATTTGTCTGTTATACTAGCTTTCCAACGATTACAAGACAAAAACTGCACCAGAAACAGCCAAGTAATACATGTTTACAATTGAATCGGTGAGTGCAGAAACAACGTCAGTCACAANACATAACAGTTTTGATGAAGATATTGGATTTACATTAAAGGTTTTGTTCTATCTTAAACTATAGGTCATTCAGTTACTATAATAGTACATGAGTGGTTCGACTTTACTGTTTGTATTCTGTAACATACAAATAACTTTGTAATATTCTTACAAAAAAATGCTCCCTTAAACGCGTTTTGCAATTCTCGAACTACATTCAGTGCCCAATTTATCAGAAAAGTTGAAAGGCATATCCACGAGGCATAGAACACGAATCTAGAATGTAATTTCTTGAAAACTCAGATGAAAACTTAAGTTTAGTTTGTAACCCATTTTGTTTTTCTTAGATATTCCGCAATGTGAATTTCTGAATCTCAAGTTTGTTTCCTAATCTTAATATATGTTTGAAAAGATATCAGTCATAAAGTTTTTATTTTTATTTTATTTTATTTATTTATTTATTTTTTAAATTTTTGCCTGTCTTATTCATAAGAGGCAGTGGAAGCAATGAGAGAGCACCGTTGACTTATTTTTTTCAAATCAGTTTTCTCAATTACGCTGCAAATCAGGAGGAATACTTAACAAATGGTGAAATTTAAAGTGACTTACGTTTTTTTTTTCTTTGCAATCGATATTCCGTGTATCAAAGAAATAAGAAAGTAACACACGCATGCATTAAAGAAAAATTGAGAAATTCTAATAAATAGAACATGACTAACGCACTGGGCTGCTATTTTAGCCCCTTTTTTCTCCTAGTTATCAGTTTATTTTTAATTTTATAGCTAATATTGGACTTAAATTTTATAATTTTTTTAATTTTATAGCAGCATATATATAATATTATTATATATATGCTGCTTCAATAACTGGCTTGTTTCTACAAAATACTCTGAAAACGTAAATTTATCAAAATTTTTAGGTTTTTATTGTTTAATTTTTAAAACATGTTTTTAAGGAGCCAATGAGCTACTAGTAATAATGAACAATGGATATTGGTCAAGGCTTTCAGGGACTTCTGGTTAATGCTGTCTCTTGCCCTCTGAATAAATATTAATTTAAGATGTAGTTTCTACAATAACATTAATTTCTTACCGTAACTTTTTTCTTACCGTAACTTGGGGATTGTCCCATTGGCCGCAGAAATGACAGAACTGCTTACTCTCTTTTCATTACCCTGTGGGCACCTGTGGCGAAGCCACGGCGGTGGAGCAGCGTCGCCCACGTCACACAACCACAAACCCGTTTATAGAGCGGGTCACATTCACACAATCACACACAAAGGAGAAAGGATAATTAACACAGAGAGAGAGAAACATCCATGCCCTCAGCAGGATTCGAACCGCGACCAGCGGCTCCGTAGTCAAGCACGCTAACCACTCGACCACCAGGTCGACTCTTACTGTAACTAATATGGAAGAATTAGCCTGAATTAATTTCTGCAGGGTGTGGTAGGATTTATTTATCAACTATATCAAATGCTCTTTTCTTTTAATTATTAAAACCGCAGCGCTGCGTGATGAGATTGTATTGATGGGAAAACTCTCTCTTGTAAACCATGTGTCATAGGTTCAATTCCTGGAGATGGCTAAGTACCCATACTTCTTTTATTTTATGTTGCGTCAATTGTTATTGTGGTAATTGATGTTTAAAGCATTATGCTTTCAACGAAATTCGTATCCTCAAACAAGTGAAGTTATTATTTTTTTTTCCATTTAGTTTAAATTTCAGTCGGAAAATTTCCCTGTAACGTGAAAAACTGAGAAAACTCGTGTGAAATTTTTTAAAAAAAAACTTTTCTTTTAATGTTAAGGCATGAAAGTTCGGAAAGTTAACTACAAGTAATGATTTTTTTTGTTGTTTTGTTTGGAATAAATGAAATTTTATATTGACGCAAATGTGTTACGACAACTGTATTAACAGTAAACCCTAAAATTAAGGATGATTATTTGCCTGTTATACTAGCTTTCCAACGATTACAAGACAGCAACTGACTACAGAAAGTAGCAAATACTACATGTCTACAAATATTGAATTGAAGAGAAATCACTTTACATAAGAATTGGTAGTGCTTATACATTCATATACAATGAGAGGATATTGTCTTCTATTAGTTACCACCTAAGCTCAAAGCGCGTAGTTGATATATTTTACAAAGTTGATTTATTTACTGATATATTTTTATGGCAAGATAATATTCAAACGGTAAAATAAATAACAATATTAAAACACTTTTGTAATTAGTTTTTACATTCTTAAGAAGAGGAAATAATTTTTTTTCAGAGGAACTCTAGGTATAAATGAGTGATCATACCC
The DNA here is from genome assembly GCF_043381705.1 of Parasteatoda tepidariorum. Taxonomy (NCBI): domain Eukaryota; kingdom Metazoa; phylum Arthropoda; class Arachnida; order Araneae; family Theridiidae; genus Parasteatoda; species Parasteatoda tepidariorum. Next base: position 47,847,674 of record NC_092212.1, on the reverse strand, counting down.
GATTTACCGATTTAAGCAAAGTTTTTAGTGTTCCTAGCCCGAAAGGCTGTCTACACTTCCATCGAAAAATGAAGAATCATTAGGGAGGAAAGGGGGTTAGGTGGTTACGCAAGCGTATAACATATTAAATAAAACAGTGTTTAATAGAAAAAATACAAGGCGTAATAAAATACGCAGCCTGAGTTAAATAATATAATACACGATAAAAATACAATAAATGATGAAAAAGGAACGAAGAGAATAATAATAAATATACACAAGATAAGAAATTATTTACAAATGTACATCAAAAAGCGGTTGAATGCTCGAAGAGCGAAAGGATGCTGAGGAGCGGGCGCAATTCTTGAATCCCTGCATCACTCCCTCGCCTCCCCCCCCCCCAAAGAGAGTGATCATACCCACCGTCATGCGGCAAGGTATTTGTTTTTTTAGAAAAAAGAAAACATTGGTAATATATTTATTTCAAGATCAACATTTATCTGACAAAATTAAATATATTCCCGACCACTATTATAATATCGAATCGATTAATCAATGTATAAAAGCTCATAATTTCGAAAATATAGCCATGTACTGTAAGAAAAATATGTAATATAATTCATATCTGCAACAGCGTTCTTGATTTTCACTATTTGATTTTTATATCAGAAAAGTAAGCTGCTTAGCAGAAAGATACCTAAATTCAGTGATAAAGTTTTTTTGTGTGTCTAGGCTACATGTTTAAAAAATGGGTTTTGTTTTATAAACTTTAAGAGGTAATAATGTTTAAAATGGCAATTCACTTTAGCGTTTTTGTTTTTATTTCATGCACTTAAAAAATTTTATCAGGAGAATGATCAATATATGGTGTTGGCAGAATGCCAATATTATTTCATTTCCCATATAATACTTTATTCTTTATTGTATACGTTGAGAATATTTAAGTATAATAAGACATTCACAGAACCGAAATAACAATGAAAGCTTTCTAAAATATTAGAATAGATTTGTTTGTCACGCAATAGTTTTCGAACTCATTACATGAACCTTTATTATTTCCACTCGAACAAACGAGCTTAAAAACAGATTTTAAGATAGTAATCGGTTTACTGCGTGACGGATAAAACTAAATTTCAAAGTGTAAGCAACAAATATTTAAGTATCCAGACAGTGCAATTGGTCTCAATTAAGCAAAAACATACTATCTGTTAACCATGCTTTGCATATATTATAGCTATTCTTGCACTAAAGTGTACTTAAATTCATTATGAGATGGTTTGATATGTTGGTGATAGCTCTAGTTTTTTTTGTTCTGTTTTTTAAGCAGTTTGATCACCGATAAAACTGTAAAATTTTGAAATTGCATTTGCGTGACACTTTTGTAAAATTCAGTGAGTTGTGTGTTAACTACCAGCCCAATTTCTTTGTTGAGAAAAAATCCTGCGAAATAAGTACTCCAAATTCACTTTGGTCTGGCTGTAAACTATTTCCCATGGGGTTAAAGCATTTGCCAGAGGAGCCAAACTTTCCGGGTCGGATCCAAATCCCAACAGACTCCAAATTACATATCTTTTCCTTACCCTCCAAATTGGTGACCACGAAATGGATACACGTAGTTGTCAAAGTTCTCGACATCTGGCCTACCTACATCTAGCCTACTTCGCCTCGTTCCACAGAATACCTCTATTTGACAAGAAGTTTGAGTCTCAAACTTTGTCAAGATCTGAATTGAAAATAACTTTAATGAGCATAATATTAATTCANTTTATTTTCTAAAGTGTATTTGTGATGCCACAATTGGCATTACATATTTATTTTCCATCCTTTTAAAATATCTTTCATTACTTAAGCTTATTTTTATTAATAGGATTATATTTAAAATAAATCAAAGACTTAATCTTTTGAAACGAATATAAAATATTTATTCTTCCCTTATACATCAATGTAACGGATACTTTTTATTTCATTGCTAGGCAGACTTATTTATTCACTGTCGCCTCTAATCGAAAACAAAAATCTATTTATAACTTTTTATTCTGAATTTCTAACTGCTAAATGTTTCGGTTGCATGGTTGCAATAATTCTCATAAATTTGTTGGCGACTCGTGATCGCCAAGCTGATCTCTTTTAAACCCAATATTGCTATGCTGGTTAGCTTTGTTTTGGCTATGTTATATTATGATAAATCGCCAATTTTGGATCTCCTACCCATATTTTCTATGTCCGTTGGGAATAATTGTATTCACTTTTAATTTCAAATTTGTGGAGACTGGGAGTGCCCATGTGTTCTTCCCCAGTCTCAATTCCCAACCGTTAAAAATGATATTCTGGTTATATGATCTCTCAATAAGAGGGTATTCTGATTTCATCCCTTTGAAGGATTTCTTTTTTCTTTTTTTTTTTTTTTTTTGATGAAGAAATGGCCGATCTCTATTACCAATTATGATTAATGAAATCTAAATTTCGCTAAACCATTTGTATATTCTTTCCTGGAGACTGTATAAAGTTATTTTCCACTATACGAATATTGGCGGCTACTGACGGAGAAACAAACCTCCGCCATAGTCAGTGATCTTTATCTGGTGGTAAAATTTTTATAGTGTGCACGAAGGTAGATAAGGGTTGCTCAGCTACATATTTAGCAAAATTTAAGTTTCGCGTAAAAAAACCGAAGAACGAATTTCAGTACCATCTAACTAACTTAAAATAATTATATCTTAATGATTACGAATATTTTTCTTAATAAAAAGGATTTGAATTTATTGGTGACTTCAATCAGGAAAATAGTAAAACTTACAAAATACATGATGGGATTTAGCCATTTATGTTTTTTAATATCTGAAAGTAAGTATTTTATGTAGTAATACGGTCTTATGCAACTCGCTTTAATTTCTGATGCTTTGAAATCCATATAAACTCAGGTGCGGCTGTTTAAAGAATAAGCCGAAATTAAAATATGTATTAGATGATTTCTGATCTTTGATAAATTGATATATATATGGCTCGCAGAATTTTCTGACACAAATACATCAATATTGACAGGAAATCGATGAAGTCAAATGACATTTGTCTACCTAGTAAGGCTTTAGTGATTTTTGTCTTTCTTTAAAGTAAATACAGGATCGTTTTCTCAGAACACCTTCCATAAATATGAGTTTGCCCCAGGATTTGATTCAATATTTCGCTTGTCTTTTAACTCTCTCCAACGCAGCGTTTTCAGTTTGGAAACTACTAGAAAGAGAACTACTGTTACAAACTACTAGAAAGAGGGATCTATTTCTTTCTACTCGCGATCTCTGTTACCACAAGACATCCCTGGCCGTGCTGTCTCGTTGATCCGCCAAGAAATTTATAGTATAGAGGGAGCGGGTTCAAATCCTACATACAACCTCAATCTTGTATGCATCTTTGCGATGTCCTTAACTCCTTTATGCTATCTGTTCTTCATCTGGATAACGGCTAATCCCTTACAAACATTTAAGGTATTTTTGAGGCTTATATGAATTTGTTTTCAAGTGTTAAGTTTGATTTGAGATTTATTCGAGGGTGATTTCAAAGATCAACCTCCCATGGTGTATTATCAAGATGAAGTTATTTTATTCACAACTGAGGTTGTTTTGAAGATGATGGAAATCTATTTTAGGACAACCAACTCAGGTTGTTTTTGAGGTGTAAGGATTATTTTTTCTACATTTCAAGCAAATACGTACGTATATTTGAAGTGTGAATATAATTTCATTCGATCAAAACCAAAATTATTTCTGAGTTATTTGGGAGATTGATTTTGTGAGTAACAAATGAGCTTGAAATTGAGGTTTTATTAGTGAGGTTATTTTTGGGGCAAAACATAACCTCATTTTCTACCTCAGGTGTATTTTTTTACATCTCTCAATCTCAAAAACACATTATTTTTTGTAAGGGATAAGCCGTCTTTCTAATGAACACACGAGCCTGCGTACGTACGTTAAGTAATAAATATATTAACTAATTGACAATAAATAAGTTAGAAACCACTATTCTTCAGGCAACATAGAGCATAAATATATATCATCAGTTGAAATGCACTTCACAGTCATAGTTACTAATGTACTGCCTAACTGGAATTTTCATTCGAAGTTTGTTAAGCCTAAAATAAAGATGTTTTTATAATCAAAAGAGCATCAGCGTGAAGGAAATAAAAATGGCATAGTATTTTTTGTGTGTTTGCCGGCTAGGTGGCAGAGCGGTTAGCGTGCCTGACTGCGAAGCCAATGGCTGTGGAGTCGAATCCTGCTCAGAGCATGGGAGTTTCTCTCTGTGTGCTATCCTCTATTGTGTGTGATCTGTGAATGTGGCCCACGCTACAAACGGTATCTGTAGCAGTGTGGCGTGGGTAATGTTGCTAGCGCCTCTTTGACTTTTGTCACAAGGTTTTTACCAGGTAACGCAAAATGAGCAACACTTCTGTCACCTTCCATAGTGAAGAACAATAAATTCAGTGCCTGCCATTAAAAAAAAATTTTTTTGTGCAAAACTAAATTCACTGTGAGTTTTGTTGAATGATTTTGAACTGCATTGAACCATAATGACGTTTAAGCTTGCAACTCTTATATCGTTATAAGTTGAACTCTAATGTCGTACTTGTTAAACTTGGTTACATGATACTATGGTTATATTTAACACCTTATTGATGTTTCATAAAACTGTAATTATGATACAAGATACAATATTATTTTAGATTTACGAGATAATTATGTCCAATTGAGTACATGGTCAATTTTCAAGGGATGTTTATTAGTTCCTTAACGCAACAAGTTCTTTAATAAAGAAAGTGGCTGGGTAATTGCCCTTAAAATACTGATTGCTTAACAAGGAGGCTTAAGTGCAACATTTTGTAGTGGCAATAAAACTGCCTTTATAAAAAATGAAGCAGACGTTTGTGTTCAAACAATGGAGATGATTTTTATTATTAGATACCACATTTAGTTAAAAAAAATCAGAATAAAATTATTTGAGAATGATATAAGTATTATATACTAATAATGCTTCTTAGTATCTACAAACCTCTCAATTCTGTGAAATGAATGCGGACAAATAAACTGAAATGTCACACTTCATCTTTTGAAAGAAGAAGATATTCTTCAAATGGTAACGAAGTCTTTTTCGTTTGAAAGCGAAACACGCAACTGTTGTGATTTTTTTAAACTAAATGTTGCAGCTAAATATAAATATCACCCAAATTTTTTAAGCACAAAATCTTTACTATTTTTTTCATAAAGGTAGTTTTCTTTATCACTACAAAATGCTTCATTTACGGTAATGTGACCAGCTTACTCAAAGAACTAAAAAAAGAAAACCTCGAATCAAAATTTCTAAAAGAACATTCTAAAACTTACGCGTTTACCTTTTTAATAAAATTATTTCCCTAAGAGGATCTCTTCTGCTAGAGATCTCTGTTCTATTAATATCAATTCGGAATGATAAAGCAGTTAGTTTTCAATTATTAGCATAGAAATATTATTACCAATTTTTTTTAAGTTTCTGTAGTATGCTGATCTGCTTAATTTCCGGTACATCAGCAAGGATTGTATTAACCATTTTTTCGGTACAGTGTAGCCAGTTTGGCAAATCTTATTCAACAAATGTTACAAACCACTAGAAAGGTAAGACTAACAGCCTTTAAACGTTTAGCAACCACTTTTCTTTAAGCAATAAAGAGCTCGCTTATTGTTAAGTGACTCGCTTGACTAGAATTTGCATTCAAAAATTTCTGTTCGGAGGAGGATTAAGGACATATGCCCTACCATTTTTCTTCTTCTAAAAGATAAATCTAAAATCTTCTATATTCACTTCACACTTATGCTATTAGTCAGAATTTTCCGCTGAATGTATTTCAAGAAAAGAGTCAATTTTTCTGAGAATGTATTCTGTAATTAAAAAGGTAGTTTAAAATTATCCATTAAAAAGTATTCTACAGCTTCATTTAGTGAAATCCTTCAATTTTTAATCATTATGGAAATTTATCTGCGAAATTCGATGTTTCTAACGAATGGATAAAAAGTAAACGAACTATGTAAACCCAGAGCTTCTGGAGTCTCTCTAACTCATAACAGCAGTGTCTTCGGTCCTGAAGCACACCTGTTTTCATTCCAGCAAAATAAAAATATAAATTGTGTCCATCCTTCGTCGTCTCTAAACCCCTCGTTTGAACTCCCCACCCCGTCCACACTGGAGATCTACATCTGAATCACCATGGCAACTACTAAAAGAAAGGGGCGCGCGCATCCACAAGGATAGCCCACCTGTGCGAAATCTATAACCGCTTTCGCATACCTCCGACTCACCTCTGTGTATCTAGGAGACATAGCTGAACATATACACACCTGTTGGAAAAACTCCATTTCTCCTCTACTCATTGTCGTTCAATTCCTCTGCGTTCGTTCGCTCCTCAGGGAGAATTCGAAAGAACGTTTGTTTTTCGGATGCTGAATTGTAGTTGCTATCATTGGATGTCGTTAATGATATAATAAATTGCATCTTAATGCAACAAATAGTTGTTTATTAAAGTCGAAATGATGCGTTTGATTGATGGGTTTATGTGAATAAGTTTGTTCAATTTAATGTAGAAGTAGTTTGGGTTATGAGTTTGCTCTGAGAGTTCGAAAAAGTTATGAAGCAAATAAACTCTTAAATAACTCATAAAAGTATTATTTATCAATGACGAAATTGTCTACTTGAAATCTGGATATAATGTTTTAAGTAAAATAAACAATCAGATTGAACTTATTAAAATTAAAGACTACTTTAAGTTGGTAGTTGGAAGTGCTATTCCATCTCCCAAAGTTGGCTACTTCAGAAAGTTGATAGTTCTAAAGTTTGTTACTGCTACACCATTTCTCAAAGTTGGCAACTAAAGATAGTTGGTAGTAGCAAAGTTGGTTACTGCTTCACCCTTTCTCAAAGTTGGCAACTGTAGATAGTTGGTGGCTGCAAAGTTGGCCACTGCTACACCATTTCGCAAAGTTGGCTACTGCGGAAAGTGCAACCGCGACTTTGAAGTCGCTCTTGACAAAGATAAAATCTTTGTCGGTGGCTGATTATGAGAATCTAGTGGCAAAGTTTGTCCCCCAAGGGTACTGGGGGACGGGAGCAACCATTCCGGAATCAACCAGTAACCAATGGTAAGCTGTTACCTAGTTTTATGAGTAAGAAAAATTTGTTTAAAAAGCACATAATTTTTATTATGAAAAAAGCGCAATATGCAAAAGCATAATTATGAAAAAAACAAATTTCTTTTCCTAACTTTTATGGAATAACTTCGAAAATTTTTAGTGTAAATGCATTTTTATAATTAAACAGGGTTCCCACGTCGTGGAAAAAGTAAAAGAGTAATAGTTAGGTTCCTCAAAACAGCTGAAAAATACATATATATTTTTTTTGCTGAAGAATATTTCTCTTTATAACCCTTATGAAATAATTTTATGCACTTGCTAGTGTAAATGCATTTTTTTTAATTAAATAGTGTTTCTACGTCTTGGAAAAATAAAAGAATAATCGCTAAGTTTTCTCAAAACTGATAAAAAAATTCTAAAATGTAGCTTTATTTGAGAATTTAAAAACTATTACCTACTTGCTATGATTTTTATTGTATTTTTTTGCACATGTATATTTTTTTTAAATTAACAAATTTAATGGTAGCTGAAGACATCGATATTTATGTCATTATTGCAACCACATTGAGAGAAATTTCATTCCCAGTTCGTGGGTACCCTGTGAAAGTTAATATAGAAATTTGAATAAAAACTATTTTTTAATGTTTATTGATAAGAAATTGTAAGACAGAGCATTTAGTGAAGTATATTATATTGTAGTGAAGTATTTAATATATCTGTGTATCTCTTAATATAAAATCGTTTAGAATTGTTTTTATATATTTTAAAGATTTGATAATTTATTCCTAATCTAAATGAATATTAAAATGTATTGTGTTTTAATATTTGAATATTTTGAATATAAGAGTTTAAATATTTTCTTGGAGAAATTAAAAATGTAATTTCCTTTAACATTCTCCTATCCAGCTCTAAGAACACTATATATATATATATANATATATATATTATATGTTAGAAAATAAGTTACGGACGTAGTTTATAGAAAATGGATTATGTTGTTATGTTGACAATTTTACTCGGCCACATAGACGTCGCAGTTCAAAGAGAGCCAACTACATCACTTTGAGCGAAAAATTTCATAAAGTGATGGAGAATTCAAAACTAGAACGTACAAAACTGTGGTTAGCTCCCCATGTTGCTAAACGAATGGAGAAATCTTTGATCTGCTTGGGGTTATAAGACTATGAAGTTAAGGAAAAGCAAAAATTGGGGGAGAGGTGGAAGAAGGGGTTAGTATATTTGATTCCGTTTATAAAAGTAATATTTTTATCTTCTAGTATGTGGGCTGAATTCATTTACTGTTCAAATTTGTTCCGATGCTTTGGGCTATTTCTTTCCTCGTAATAAAATGATCCAAAATGTTTCAGTATTTTTAACTTTATATAACTTTCCGCAAAATAATTCGTTGTAATTTAATGACAGATTTTATCTTTCGCTCTTTTTCGGATACCTATCGTACTCCCATCCAATGAATTATTTTTTTCTTAGAAAAGCCAACCAATCACTCATTTTCTTGAATCGCTAACAGCTTAATCATTACGATTGTTACATTGAAGCTAATTTTCTGGATTTCATTTTAACTTCTTCTGACATATTTTATTTTTAAAAAAGGTTATTTTACGAACACTAGATGTTAAAACGCAATTTTACTGTTTTGTTGGTAAATATTTGATTTTTAATTCAAAATTCTAATTTTGTATTAATTACAATGTTGAAAGTTCGTAAATGTTTCTTATATTCCTAAGATGATATTTCCGAAATTGTTTCTGCTTTTACCAAACCAAGGCAAAAACCAAGAAAGGCACGGAAAACATGTTAAATAATATAAATTTAGAATATTAAAAAATATATATTTGCTTATTAGAAAGATGGAAAACGAAGCTTTGTTTTTTCGTTTTGCACTGAACAGGTCTAGGTTTCAAGTTGGGCATCCAGATGACCGCAATTTTAAACTTAATGAATAAGTGAACAAGGTATCATTTCCAAAGTGAAAAACTGAAGATTTAGAAATACTGACTTATAAATATCAATTTTTAATAGGTTATAGGCTGTTAAATGAAAGGTTACATCATTTGAAATTTTTAACCATGGCAAATGAATTTCTAACAAAGTACAGTTTTCTTGAAAAAAACAATTTACACAAACAATAGAAAATGGAAAAAATAACAGTTAAAGTGAACTGTAACAGGTTATTTTGCACAAAGGGGTAGAAGCATTTATCATTGTAATTTACAAAAAGAATTCTCAAGAAACTCCTTTGACATCTTACATGCGACACCAAAATGCATAATTAATTGCACTGTGCCACTAGGATTTAACTTAATTATTTTTTTTTATTTAAATCAGGAGTTTGATCACAATAAATATTTCTATTGTAAGTTCATAATTAATTATTTTTACGTCGCACACCACTGCTTTTCATTTCATTACATCTGTTTTTATTTATCTCCATATCTTTCTTCGCTTTTTCTTCTGAATGATATGAATAAACCATCCAAATATTCCTTTAAGTTACTTTACAGTAATATATTTTCCCTTAGTAACATAATAAAATTTATTTAACTATGCTGCACTTTAAGTTATTTATATTATAACTTAAAATTGATCAATGAAACTTTCATATATTTTTTTTAATTTTATTTTTAATTTCATTTTGTTTATTTTTGTAAGGTGGGCAACTCAGTTTTAATTATTTGAGAAAAACTGTAATTTTATTTTGAACATTTTAAATTATTCATTTTGCTTAGAGCTTGAAAAATGTATGTATTTAGAGGAGAAAAAAAAATTCAGAACATTCTGAAGTTACCACCCATTGGCAAAAACGGTCTTGGTTTGGATTTTGATGGCGTCCTCACATTTTTAAACTACAATAATCAAGAGTAATAATAAACAGTGCGCATGCGTTGCTATGGCAACCGCTGCTGTTTGATTTTAAAAAAATTTTGAATGCTTTTTTTCACTTTTAATTTTATTAAACATTAAGTTGGTGTGTTTATTTTTGAGACATGGGACCAGAGAGATCCCATAAATACTTTTTGAGTTGTGAATAAAAGAGAATTTCATCATTTGAACGATATTTTTGTTTTTATTGTTTTAATTAAGAATCAGAAATACTAACCTACAGTTCGAACTGGATCGTTTTCAATACTAATTCAGGTGAATATCACAAATAAAAAGGGTCTAAACTGACGCGCTCCCAAAAGTTAGAGTTGGAGCAGGAAAAAAAAACGAACTTACCGAGGCTGAAAAAGCCAAAGCCAAAGACCGTGGACGGAAATACCTTAAGCCTTACACAAACGGAAAAGCGAAAGGATTCCGTTCGCAAACGCAAGCATGAAGCCCGTCCCTCACAAAAGTACCAAAGTGATTGAGAGAATTGAATCCTGCCAAAGAGCGAATGTTGGCTCTCCTTACCCCTTTCATGCAAATACGAGAACTGGGTGTTGATCACCAGTTAAGGATAAAAGGATCCATTGTCAGCGTACCCAATGATTTGCACAAGACCGTAGACTGTTATTTAGAGTACCGTAGACATATTAAGAGACGAAATTTGAAATTTTAAAGTTATGATTTTTAATGTCACCTCAAAGGTTACCGCAATGGAATCCTGAAGGTCAATCAATTTCAACAGATGATAATGCTCAACAACTAGCAATTTTAACAATTGTTTCAGATTACGATGCTTAATAAGAGCTTGATTACAATCCGATATATAATTATAATCCGATGCATAATTTAACCTTTTTAATCAAAATGTTATTAAAAATAAACAGAAGATAATTTTTTAATACGTCCATTTGGTGGAATTTTAATTATTTTTTTTCAAATTGTAACCACCCGTAGTAGAAAAGGGTGTAATTTGGTAAAAAATGTTAGTAATTTTTTTTTTAAAATCAAAATATATTTAGACCTTTGAGAGGTTTTAATTTTAAATAATTGCATAATAAAGGCCTCCGTTTGTGAACAAAAGTTTTATATCATATGATATTTTCTACTTCCGCCAAACCTTTGAAATTGGCATAACTTTGAAATTTCAACCCCTTTTAAGGCATATATTTTAAAAAATGTATTTTTAAAAAATCATTTTTAAACTTTTCAGTTTATAATAATATCGCTACCTATTTGCTTAGAGTTTAAACTGAAATATAAGAAAATAAGGCACTCGAGAACTGTCTATGTTCGCTAGACAATTTCAAAAACATGTTTCTATACAATTTCTAGGTATTCTAAAGAAGGCCAGTGTTTGAACCATGACCTGTCACATGTACGCTCTTATTAACTAAGTCTATTTTTGATTTGATTTTATTATTTATTGACTAAACCTGAGGGGATTTAAATTTTAGACAATGTTAGCCTTCATCTGTCAAAAGGTACCTCAAGATAGAATCAAGTAAATTTGTCTTACATACTAGTGAGTGGGGAATTAATTTTAGACAATGTCAACCTTCATCTATCAAAAGGTACATCAAGATAGAATCAAGTTAACATGTCTTTTATACTAGTGAATTGGTATTCAATATTTATAGTGGTAGTTTGGGGATTTAATTTTAGACGATGTCAACCTTCATCTATCAAAAGGTACATCAAGATAGAATCAAGTTAACAAGTCTTTTATACTAGTGAATTGGTATTCAATATTTATAGTGGTAGTTTGGGGATTTAATTTTAGACAATGTCAACCTTCATCTATCAAAAGGTACATCAAGATAGAATTAAGCTAACATGTCTTATATACTAGTGAATTGGTATTCAATATATTTAGTGGTAGTTTGGGGATTTAATTTTAGACAATGTCAACCTTCATCTATCAAAAGGTACATCAAGATAGAATCAAGCTAACATGTCTTATATACTAGTGAATTGGTATTCAATATTTATAGTGGTAGTTTGGGGATTTAATTTTAGACAATGTCAACCTTCATC
>NC_092212.1:47791599-47834139 GCF_043381705.1 Parasteatoda tepidariorum | reverse complement strand
TACACTCCTCAAAAGTGAAATTGCAACACCAAGAAATAATGCACGTAGCGTCATGCAAATTTCAGGAGCGATAGTAGTGAGATGGATATGCAAATGATTAAATTTGCGCACGCATCTGATCACGTGGTACGCATATTCGGGCTATAAAGGCCAGCAACTTTCCCTTCTCATAAACGGCATCTGAGGTTTTGCGTAGCATTTGCGACTTTCGAAAAAGCGTAGAAAATGCCTCTGAGACGTCGGCGAGCTCAATACCATCAGTTAACGACCGGGGAACGTGACCGTATTATCGAACTCCATGAACTTTGTTTGTCGCTGCGCGAAATAGCAACTCGTGTGGGGCACAACGTGAGTACCATCCAACGTTGTGTCACACGATGGTTTCAGGAAGGTCTACGTGTACGCCGAAGAGGAAGTGGTGCGTACAGGTGCACGTCAGAGCGCACAGACCGGCGTATTCGCCAGTTGACTATTCGAGACCCTTTCTCCACGGCACGTGCCATCCGAAGCCGGTTGCCTTCAGGAGCAGGTGGATCTGTGTCCACCCAAACCATACGCAACAGATTGCATGAAGTACAGTTACGTGCACGGGTACCAGCAACAGGGGTACCGTTGACCGCTTTACACAGGGCTAGACGCCTGGCGTGGTGTCATCGTCATCATACCTGGACCATCCAATGGCATCGGGTATTGTTCACGGATGAATCTCGTTTCTCTCTGTGGAGAAATGACGGCCGTCGACGGGTATGGCGGCGACCCGAAGAACGATACGAACCAGACCATTACGCCGAGCGTCACAACGGTCCTACACCGGACATCATGGTTTGGGGTGGCATAATGTTTGATCGCAGATCGCCCCTGGTACACATTCACGGCAGTTTGACAGCGGACCGCTAAGTCACGCAAATTGTGTATCCCGTTGTTCTGCCCTTGTTGCAGGGCGCACCCAACACGGTATTCCAGCATGACAATGTCGGCCGCATGTCGCACGGCGAACTCTTAACAGCCTGACTGGATTTGACATCCTTCCCTGGCCGGCAGCCTCTCCAGATCTGAATCCCATAGAACACCTATGGGATCTCATTGGACGTGGCATGGACAGAGGACAATGGCGCAAACCATAGATGATCTGCGCACAGCAGTGGATGTGACTTGGCAAAGGTTACCTCAGGCAGCCATCAATGGAGTCATTGATTGCATGCCTCGTCGGATTGAGGCCTGTATAGCTGCCCGAGGTGGCCACATTAGATATTGAACAAATTGCTTTATAATGATTTTATTAGTCTGTTTTTTTAATCATTTGCATATCCATCTCACTACTATCGCTCCTGAAATTTGCATGACGCTACGTGCATTATTTCTTGGTGTTGCAATTTCTCTTTTGAGGAGTGTATTTTTTTAATTTTAATTTTATTTCATTTATTTATTTAAGGTAAGCAACTCAGTTTTAATTTTTTTGAGAAAAACTGTAATTTTATTTTGAAAATTTTAAATTAATCATTTCGCTTAGAGCTTGAAAAATTTATGTGTTTAGAGAAAAAAAATTCAGAACATTCTGAAGTTATTACCCATTGGCGAAATGGGTCTTGGTTTGGATATGATGGCGTCCTCACATTTTTAAACTACAATAATCAAGAGTAATAGTAAGTAGTGCGCATGCGTTGCTATGGTGACCGCTGCTGTTTGATAATTTTTTTAATTTTTTTTTTCACTTTTAATTTTGTTACGCATATTTTGTTATATTTTGTTATTTTGCTTTGTTTTGTTTTGTTATGTTTTGTAATGTTATGCTGTTGTGTTTATTTTTGAAATATAGGACCAGAGAGATCCCATAAATACTTCTTGAGTTGTGAATGAAAGAGAATTTCATCATTTGAACGATATTTTTGTTCTTATTGTTTTAATTAAGAATCAGAAATACTAACCTACAGTTCGAACTGGATCGTTTTCAATACTAGTTCAGGTGAATATCACAAATAAAGAGGGTCCAAACTGATTGACGCAGCCCCTAAAGTTAGAGTTGGAGCAAGAAAAAAAAAAAGCCTGAACTTACCGAAACTGAAAAAGCCAAAGCCAAAGCCAAAGACCGTAGACGGTCTTTGGCTTTGGTCTTGACTCTGACCTAGCGCGTAACTCCCAGTTCCGAAACCCCCGGTTTTTAAACTTTGACCGACAGTTCAAAAGCGATTCCACCATTATTTTTTGACCGTCGGTTTCTTAACTGCGGGTTACTTGACCGGCAGTTACAGGCGGTAGATTTATAGCCGTATTAACAGCGTTTGTTTTCAATTTTCGTTGCTATTTTTTTATAAAAAATTTCTATTAAAAGAAGAAGAAAAAAAGATTGCATCGAGTAATTAAATTTGAATCTCTCTTTTACTGGTCAAATAAAAAATATGTTTAGTTTCGTTTTCCTAACTGACTTGTATTGATGAGCAAAAGGATCCGAGCTTTATTATTATGAATTTAGATATTTTATTATTATGGATATCATAAAGCCGCAAGCAACCATAGAAATGTAACTGAAATTCAATTAAAAATACTTTTATTTCACACAATTATTTAATACTTTTATTTTACACTATGATCAAGGGGATTATGCTAACATCATTATCATCCTTATGCGCGTATTTTTAATCTTTTTTTTTCTTCCCCTTCATAACATATTATCGATAACTTAAACCACTGAAAAGAATTTTTTTTTTTTATTAATTTTAAATGAAATTGTATATAATAAACTTCTTAGTACAGATAAGCATAAATCAACACATTCATATTATTCAGAAGTTATAAATGACTACTATTGTGCTGCCATCTGCTGATGATAAGAGAGAATCGACGTCGGTGATATGGTGAATAAGATAACAATTTTTTTAAAGAAAAATGTCATAATCGGAACAAATATTCCGAAACTTTAAAATTTTAAAAAAATTTTATGCCTTTAAAAATTTTATTATTTAGATAATTGTACATGGAAATATATCAGTTATATAATATATATATATATTATGCCCCATATGTCATAAAGTAGTCAGGCTATATATAAAAAATTATAACTAAAGACGGGCATTTTAATTTCATATAGTTTTAAGCAATAAATCTCTTCCAAATGATCCTATTTTTTTGAAATATTCAGCAGATTATTTTATGCTTATAAAATTCTAAATTTCCTGATTTGCAAAGTTATTTGATGCAAATTATTGTGTAGTTAAAATGTTACCTCGGATCAAAATTTGCATTGATTAAGTAATATTTATTTCAGCATAATTTCTAATATATATTTAAAATAATGTATATATTTTTAAATTTAATTAATAGCTTTATTTTATGGATTAAAAAAATTTTTTTAAATTCTTTTCGTTATCTTCATATCTAAATATTGCACATTATTTTGGAAGTTCAACTCTAAACTATTTTTATTTTTGTGCAAGATCTATCATCTCGATAGATATTATCGAAATCTAAAAACATTTAATGAATTATATTCTTTTTTAAATTTTATATTTATTTCAAGTATCGATTGTTTTCTTTCTTTTAAAAAAATAAGTAAAAGTTAGTTAAATTATTTACAATATTCTTACTTAAACTATTCATTTGAATTATTGTAGCCGCAATCTTTATTATCCACGACTTTTTTTTTCGAGTGACAAATTATTTAAGTGCTGTAACGACTGCTAATAATAATTTGAGAAATATATATAGTATCTTCTGTAGAAGATATTAACTCAAGAAAATTTAATTTTCATTTTATTAATAAGCATTTATTTGATATAAATTAATTATAGTTACATCTAGTAAAAAAAGGATCTTATTAAACATAAAAAAAGCAACTGAGCATCAAAATAAAGTGTTATTTAATTTTCATTTTATTAATATATTTTCATTTTATTAATATTATGGTATGCTATTTTTTTGAAGGCAAGGCAAAGATATAAATTAATTATAGTTGCATCAAGTGAAAAATTGACCTCATTGAACATAAGCAACCGAACATCAAAAGTGTTATTTTTGAAAACATAAATAAATAAAAAAATCTCCTTCTTCATATCAGCGTTTGCTCAAACCGGGGAAATCTGTAGGTCAAAAATACAAAATAAGAATCGAAATTCAAAACAATTAAAATTATCAAACGAAAAAGAGCAGAAATATAAAAAATAGCGACGAAGAAAACGAAGTAAATGAACAAACACTCGTTTACTGTGCATGCGTGGTTACTCTAACCGGGAATATCTTCAGGTTAAAGTTACTTAACTCTGGGTTAGAGTAACTCGCAGTTACGTAAAATTTTGAACTCTGACGTAGAGTTGCTCTCATAAAACCTGCTTTGAACTCTGACTGAGGGTTAGGACTTATACAAACGGAAAAACGAAAGGATTCCGTTCGCAAACGCAAGCATGAAGCCCGTCCCTCACAAAGGTACCAAAGTGGTTGAGAGAATTGAACCCTACCGAAGAGCGAATGTTGGCTCTCCTTACCCCTTTCATGCAAATACGAGAAGTGGGTGTTGATCACCAGTTAGGGATAAAAGGATCCATTGTCAACGTACCCAATGACTTGCACAAGACCGTAGACTATTATTAAGAGTACCGTAGACATATTAAGAGACAAAAATTGAAATTTTTAAAGTTTGATTTTTAATGTCACCTCAAAGGTTACCACAAGGGAATCCTGAAGGTCAATCAATTTTGCCTTTTTAATCAAAATGTTTTTAAAAATAAACAGAAAATAATTTTTTAATACGTCCATTTGGTGGAATTTCAATGATTTTTTTCAAATTGTAACCACCCATAGTAGGAAAGGGTGTAATTTGGTAAAAAATGTTAGTAATTCTCTTTTTTTAAATCAAAATATATTTAGACCTTTGGGAGGTTTTAGTTTAAATAATTGCATAATAAGGCCTCCGTTTGTGAACAAAAGTTTTATATCATATGATATTTTCTACTTCCGCCAAACCTTTGAAATTGGCATAACTTTGAAATTTCAACCCCTTTTAAAGCATATATTTTAAAAAATGTATTTTTAAAAAATGTATTTTCAAAAAATCATTTTTAAACTTTTCAGTTTATAATAATATCGCTACCTATTTGTTTAGAGTTTAAACTGAAATATAAGAAAATTAGGCACTCGAGAGCTGTCTATGTGCTTCAAGGGGTTAAAGCAGTTTTTCGCTAGACAATTTCAAAAAAATGCATCTATACAATTTCTAGGTATTCTAAAGAAGGCCAGTGTTTGAACCATGACCTGTCACATGTACGCTCTTATTGACTAAGTCTATTTTTGATTTTATTTTATTATTTATTGACTAAGCCTGTGGGGATTTAATTTTAGACAATGTCAACCTTCATCTATCAAAAGGTACCTCAAGATAGAATCAAGTTAACTTGTCTTATATACTAGTGAGTGGGGATTTAATTTTAGACAATGTCAACCTTCATCTATCAAAAGGTACCTCAAGATAGAATCAAGCTAACATATCTTATACTAGTGAATTGGTATTCAATATTTATAGTGGTAGTTTGGGGATTTAATTTTAGACGATGTCAACCTTCATCAATCAAAAGGTACATCAAGATAGAATCAAGCTGACATGTCTTATATACTAGTGATTTGGTATTCAATATTTTTAGTGGTAGTTTGGGGATTTAATTTTAGACAATGTCAACCTTCATCTATCAAAAGGTACATCAAGATAGATTCAAGCTAACATGTCTTATATACTAGTGAATTGGTCTTCAATATTTTTAGTGGTAGTTTGGGGATTTAATTTTAGACAATGTCAACCTTCATCTATCAAAAGGTACATCAAGATAGATTCAAGATAACATGTCTTATATACTAGTGAATTGGTATTCAATATTCATAGTGGTAGTTTGGGGATTTAATTTTAGACAATATCAACCTTCATCTATCAAAAGGTACATCAAAATAGAATCAAGCTAACATGTCTTATATACTAGTGAATTGGTATTCAATATTTATAGTGGTAGTTTGGGGATTTAATTTTAGACAATGTCAACCTTCATCTATCAAAAGGTACCTCAAGATGGAATCAGGCTAACATATCTTATATACTAGTGAATTGGTATTCAATATTTATAGTGGTAGTTTGGGGATTTAATTTTAGACAATGTCAATCTTCATCTATCAAAAAGTACATCAAGATAGAATCAAGTTAACATGTCTTTTATACTAGTGAGTGGGGATTTAATTTTAGACAATGTCAATCTTCATCTATCAAATGGTACCTGAAGATAGAATCAAGTTAACATGTTTTATATACTAGTGAACTAGTATTCAATATTTATCGAGGTAGTTACACCACAAGCCTAAGCCTATTATATCTTATTGACTAAGCCTACAAGAAAATCATTTTTTATCACTCAAAATTTTTAAACAAGATTAATGGATAAAATGGAAAATTAATAACCAAAATATAATTATCTCACACAAAAAAATAAAAAATAAAAATATATGTATTAAAGTATTGTAATAGGAGTCAATAATACCAGACGAAATATTCATTAAAAAAGAACTAAATAAATTCATAAATCTATAAGCAAAGAGTAACTGCACTTTTAACGCGAATCGATTTATCGATACAAGTAAAACTTAGATAACATAAAATAACTGAAACTTTCATTTCAGGAACTGTCATTATAGAATGTTTCAAACGAAAAGAAATCATCATGCAAACTAGATAAAAAAATAAATAGGCAAATACAAGAATAACAAAAAGTATGATAATGAAGATTCATTCATTGTTGTTCTTGTTTATCGTTATGGATTTGAAAAAAAAATAATGGGATTTTGCACGCACAAATATTTCTCGCTAATATTGGTTTCTGAGATAATGTTACATTAAGCTTTAAATTTCGAATATAAAATAATGTATTCTTTTTCAGATTATTGTTGTTAGTAATAATCAAACATACTTAAGAAATCATGTAATTGTGTATCAAGTTCGTTTCTTTTCAAATCTAGGGTTTACAAGTCATTGTCAACTAAAATTATAGGAAGAGTTGCCTTAGGATAAGCATTAAATATTATCATTTATTCATTATTTATGTTTTTTTTTGTTTTATTATTCATGTTTATTAAGCTAATAATACGCTTCTTATTTAGAAAACTCATTATCCATTTTTTTTGTTTTATTTTGAAGTGCAAGAAAATTCGTACACAAATGTATAATAGTGTTTTTCATATATATGATTAAGCAATTATATGATAAAGATATGATTAGATAATAAGATTATACTTAATCTGTAAAAATTTTTAACATTGAATGTGGCAGATAATTTATGGTGCCGAAGAGTCACCCTATAATGAAAGGGGTTTAGTCATGTAGATTTGTCTAACAAGCCTAATTAAGTCATTAAAACTAAACTTAACATCAATTACACTTTGTATCTTTTAAAATAAAGAAAAGTAATGAATGGACTGTTTCTACATTGTTAAAATTTGCATTCTCTAATTATGGTGAAATAACTGGTAGCAGTCTGTTTATCCAATTAACCCTAAAACTTACAGTAAAGAACATTTTTTACCTTTACGATTTTGAAAACGTTTACAACTATAGTAAAGTTAAAAAACCATGAATACAAAACTATACGGTTTTTAACCATTTATAACCCGCAAGGTTTCCAAAAATGTAAAAAAGAAATTCAATTAGACACGTTCTTAAATAACTTTTTCTGGTTGTTTCACCAATCGTAAGAGATGGGAAATACTAGCCATTTTTGTGTAAAGTAACTTCATGGTGCTGCCATCTATGCGTGAATGAGATTATCATATTCTAATAGTCCAAGGTCATTATTTGATTTGGAGACTGCAGACAAGTGGGAACTCTTCAAGTGAAGGGAATGAAGGAAATATTGTGGAGTCAAAGTTGAGATTCGAACCCCCGTTTTGTCCGTCATGAGATCGACAGATTAGCCTCTGCGGCTATAATATGTACCCAGCCTCAAGGAACTAAATATCTTTATTAGGTGTACCTAGTATTTGGGATAAAATTCTGGTTCCTTATCCGTCTTAGGTGAAAGCAGATAATAAACAGTTTTTTCTCAGATAACAGTTTGAATACCATCTTATTTATGATTATTTGACTGTTTTGCTTGAAAAGGGTAAAATAACGATTAAATAAATTGTCACTTGATAATTTTCAGAGAAATTTCTAACAGTGTAATATAAGGTGGATATAAATCTAAGAAAAAAACACCTAAGAAAAAAATTAAACGTGTTTTTCTTTAGAATAATTTCACCATGAAACACTTTTATATAATTCTAATAAACATGAAAAAAAGGGTTCGTTATCAGTATTAACCATTAGAATTTGGAAAAATGATTAGGAATTAAATTTTCTAATTATTTTACGGATTTCTAAGAAGAAATGCAATTCTTTTTTTTTAATCAGTAATAAGTATTATGATTTTTCACTACAGAGAGAAAACATTCTGTTGAAATTACCATGGTAAAGACATTTCTGGTAAAAAGAAAACCCTATAATTCTAATAATAAAAAATCAAAACACAAGGTATTTAAACCATTCATTTTGCAAATTTTTCACTCATATGTTAACGGTTTACCGGAAATTCTGGTTTTAAAAATCATAGTTTTTATTGCCACACATTTACTAAAATAATGCAAAACTGAAAAGTAAATTTAACTAAATAAATGGTTTTTATGTCATTCTCTTAGGTATCGTGATAAAATTGCAAAATTTTGCCAAATTAATGAAATTTTATCACACACTATAAGACCAAATTGCATTGGGAATTTTACCAAAACGCTTCGAAAAAAATTACCGAGCTTTTTAGTGTTCTCATATGGCCAGGAATACTGTAAATTTTACTATATTCTGTAAATTTTTATCATACTTTTTTTTCTCGGTGTTCGTTAGTGTTTGCGGAACTTTTTTGGTTGAAAGAGCACTAAAATTATCTTATATCATTTGTGACTCATTTGAATCTTAAAAAAGTTGAAAAGTTGCCTAAAAAACGAAAAGAAGTAATAATTATTATAATTCGAATATAATTCAATGAATATAATTCAATGAGAAATATAATTCAATGAGTGGGCAACCTTCGCTGCACAACTGTGGAAGAAACAATTATCAAAATATTTTTCTGAATAGACCTTTCTTCACTTGCTTTTTTCCAAACACTTTTAAATCTGTAAATCGAAAAATGTATGAACTGTACCGTTAAAAACCAGCATTAGATTAATGCGGAAACTTTCGACTTAGAAAAAAGGATGCATAATAAAAAAATGTTAACACCTTGAATAACTTTATTATGATTAGAGACTTTACTTATATGTTCCTTAAATAAAGCGTTATTCTCTAAGACCCATAAACGCGTCTTACATTAATTACTCGTTCGACCATCTTTATGATGTCTTTCATAATGAACCTAATAATTAAGTTAATTATCGCCCGATATAACCTTACTCTCACTAAAATGGTACATAGTAAAATGCTTAATTATCTTAGGCGTAAATGGGTTGCGAAATTCTTCGGTGGCAGTTCATAAACTGATTTGCATGATTGATAATGTTCACTCAAATGATCAAACTTAAAAGAGTTTTTTAGGGTAATTCGTTCTTTTTTAGAATCCTAATGAAGAAAATGTCTTTTTGATGTCAGTAAGTTTATAGAGCATCTTGGCCAAAACCTTTTAAGATTGCGTTAAGCGTTCTTACGGAATAAATCTTACTTACGCGTGGTGTTTAATTGAATTTTGGTGTTGCATCACATGTTTGCTTTAAACTGGCTAATTTTTCTCTTTTCAGGTAGAACCTTGTTTATTTTTTGTGGAAAAAAATATTTTTTTGTTATTCTTAGATTTGCAAATTGTGTAACAGTTGTTTTTTTCCTCCTAAATTACAAAAAATAAGTTGATTCTGGGTCATGAATAAAGATTTTTCAAAATTGCTGTATTTAAAATAAAATAATTCGTTTTAAAAATTAATTTACTTGTAGTAGGGGAGAGTGGAGTAAATTGTAACATTTTTACTTAACTATTTTTAACTAACAAAAAATCTAAAAATCCTTACGTAGCGTGAAAATATCTTTTGTGATGTAACTCTTTCAAAAGTACATAAAAATGGTTGCCAGCAGGGGTGTACATGTAGATTTATTAAATACACCTTGCGCGCCACCTAGGAACCAAATCTAGAGCCCGACACTCGAAATTTTTGCTCTGTTACAATCGTACCCTGTTACAATTGACCCCACTCTCCCCTATTCTTCTTCATATGTTGTTTAAGTTTTGAGCTAGATCTGTTTTTTTTTCTTTAAAGTGCGGGTAAAATGCTTAGTATCTCAGAAAATAAGCAAAGGTACATAGAAAACTGTAAAAAAAGAAGAAAAAAAGGAAAATAAAGCAGTAAACATGGTCAGGGGTCCATGGAGGTTAAGCCTCTGCTTGACTATGACAGTGGGATCAGTATTGGCTGCTTTACTTTCCAAGCAGGCATATACACAGTGGTCTAAAGCTGGAGGGGGAAGTTTTTCATGCCGCTACTGAGGATGGAACCCGAGTCTAACACAATGATGGTTCAGTGCCGTTAACCACTGTGTATTATTTGTTTTGTTTTTTAAATAGTAATATCGCCACCAATCGCCATAGTAACTTATGCCACCAATATGTAATGCCGCAGATATGTACAGCTTATTCAAATTAATTTATAAAATTTATGCAATGCTACTTTTGCTCAATATATTTATTAGTAGAATTAGATATGTATGCTTAAGAACTTTATTACTGGTTATAAGAATTGATTTTAATTATAAAAACTTGCTGTAATTTTTATACGAGAGCAAAATATTATTTTCGAATAATTTCAATAAAATTCAAATTTTTACAACTGATACGGTTTAACGATTTTTCTTACATTATTTTCAACATTGAAAGTTAAGCGTTTCAATTACGCTGAAGTCAAATGTTGAGTTAAATTACATTTAAGCTGGAATTCGCTATATTAAAGGTATCAATTAATTTATGAAAACTGATACCTCTAGGTAATACGCCTTCTGGGCTTAAGTAAAGCGAGTATCCCCCCCTCAAAAAAGGAAATCTCTGCCCCCTGTTTTTGAATATTTATTTAATGGTAGACTTTCTTTATTATTTAATTTTTGTAATTAAAACTTAAAAGTTCTTGTCACAGTTAGAGTTTTTGTCACAAGCTCTTGTGGCAGTAATTTGGAATAATTAAGACATGTTTTTTTTTTCTTTTTCTTTTTGCAATGTGAAAACGGAATAATTTTCTTCTTAAATTAATCAAGGTAAAACTGATTACTTCTACCTATTGAAAAGGCATACAAGAATTTAAGCATGTGTTATTTTCTCTAAATAAGTAGTAAATGGTGAAAGTTTATGTGTAATTTTCTTCATAATAGGTTTAATATAACACAAACTACTAAAGTTCATTTTTCACTTGAAATCATGAAGTTGCGCCTAACAAGTCTTAAAACTGATTGGCTCATCAATTTAATAATAAGTTAAAAACACTTATTCATTGTTAACTTGTTCAAACACATTTTCTTCTTAAATTAATTAAGATAAAACTGATCACTTCTACCTAGACATACGTTAATTTATGCAATGTTATATGTTATTTTCTCTAAAGATATCTAAGTTTATGTGTGATTTTCTTTATAATAGGTTTAATGTAGCATAAACTACTGGAGTTCATTTTTCACTTGAAATCATGAAATTGCGCCTAACAAGTCTTAAAACTGATTGGGTCATCAATTCAATGATAAATTAAAAATCAATTTATTAAACAATATTTAAAATAAATACCATTTTCATAACTAACAAGTAAAAAAATATGAAATTAAAAAATTCTTCGTAAGATTTTAAATGTAATTATATTTAATTTAATTTAATTTAATTTTAAAAAAATTTATTTAGTTTAAAAAAAATTATTTAATTTAAAAAAAAAATTATTTTTAAGATGTTTCACAGCGATTAAATTTAACGGCACAAGTTTAAGATATTTTTAAATAAAATAATAATTAAAATATTATTTTAGGATTAAACTATTTTTCTTTATTCTTAAGTAAAGCATGAATAAACTAAAAGGTACATAAATGATCCATTCTCAGTAATTCCTCCTTATTTTAATATTTAAAAGAGGTTTGAAGTAATATTTTCAACTGATCAATGTTTCACTAACATATTCTGGTCTAGTGTACATTCGAGAAAACGAGGGTTTCATATCAAGATCAGTGATGTTCAAGGTAGGATGTTATCGGATAATTTGAGACACGAGATTACAATGACGATGGGTTTGGAAATCTCCTCATTGTTAAAATTTTCAGGATAAGTTTAAATCGGCTAAGGTTTAGAACTACTGCTAAAATTTCAGTTTCACATTGGGTAAAGGAAATGAGTTTTGAGTTTCAGATTCAAATCTCTCTATATACACTAAATTCATTCATTCAGATTTTGAATTTATTGATGACTATACTATTTAACATATACTATTTAACTTATATAGTTAAATAGTATATGACATATACTATTTTTTATGCAATTTTTTTTATGTCACAAAATCAACACTTTTTTTTATGCAATTAAGAGCTACATACAAAGTCTGTCTTTTAAGTAAGGGTCGTTGCGTTGTGTACCCTACGCTTTTTGTTGCAACACGCGTGTGTCGATTACTGGCTTTCCTTGGGGCAACTATGCTCATTACAGCTGTGTAGGTAACCTGTATTATCAGTTTTGCGTCTTTAAAGTGTTCAAGTTTAACAAATCGCCCGACGCGCCGAGATAGCCTGGTCGGTAGGGTGCTGGGCCCATGTCCAAGAGCTCGTGGGTCCCATCCCCGCTGGCCGAAGAATCCCCGTGTAGTAAATGGTGACTGATGCCTGTTAAATCTGCCGAGTCGCAAAGTCCTCCATGTTCCCATAGCAAATCAATACCTCTGGGGGTACTAATTCAGAAGTTTCCTTGTCTTCTGGTTTGGTTCAAGATTACAAGGCAACGGAGTTGAACATTATTAGTCGTAAAACTAAAAATTGGGTCCGCTGTTCAACGACGGATATAAAATTAAATATAAAATCGCCCGACGCGTATGTCGACGCGTAAGTATTGTCAGTGATGCGTTTTTAGTCAGCAAATACCTGCCTATTGCATACATTCACAGGCAGGTTTGTGAAGTTTACGAATCTTCCAACTGGCATGCTGACAGGAAATTATTCTACTCCATGACAATGACTATCTTGACAGCTCAGTCCCAAGTTTTATTGGACTCTTTTGACTGGGAAGTTTTGAACTATCCATCAATTCAGCTCAGATCTTGCACCGAGGGATTTTCAACATTTCCGGTGTTCCAAACATCATTTTGGTGGTAACCAGTACAATGATGACGAAGACGTGAAAACGGCCGGGACCTCTTGGTCATCGGAGCAGGTGGCAAGTTACTATGATAAGAGTGTTCTAAATCTTGTTGTAAGGTATGATAATTGTTTAAGCTAACTCGGCAACTATTTTGAAAAGATGAGTGACGTATGTAGAATTAAAAAATTAAATTTGCTTTTCTTTTTCGTTTGGTATTTATTTTCAAACAGCCCTTACTTTAAAACAGCCCTCGTATTCGTCTTTTTTTTTAAAAAGAAAATATATATATTATGTGCATGCAGCCGACCGGCATGTGTAGGGGTTAGGAAACTGCCCTTGCATCAGAAAGGTTCTGGGTTCGAATTCCGGGCAAGGCATCGATGTTCTTTCCTTCTCTGTACTATCTGTCCTAACTGCGGGAGCAACGTTGGCCCACCTAATATGACGCCCCTGAAAGAGACGCCAACAAATTTCCCCTTTAAATGCCTGAATTGACGGATGTTAACACAGGTGGGCATTGAAAAAAAAATATTATGTGCATGCATTAAAGGGGGGGAAATCATCTTTTTTCCTTAATGAGTTCTTATGACACACAATTAATTTTTTACTTGAAGAGTTTTTTAATGATAATTTTATTACTAAAATGCTAAGATTAATTAAAATTAAATTACGAAACTTTTACCCATGCAACGATATTAATCTTAGCTTTATAGAACAAAAACAATCTATGCCAGTAAAGTTTTATAATTAATGGTGTGCACGGTAACAAGGCTTGTCAAAAGAATGACATTAAGTGCCAGTTTCGGTAACTAAATTTTTCAAAAATTCTACTTTTATTCATTTAAAGGAAAAATTTGTCTCTAAAGAATTTCTTTACCCTAAGAAAAGAAGAAGTTAACTTTAGTTAATCATGGTATGAGTTCCAATTCAAAAGATTAATTGAAAGAATATTTAAGGCTCATATATATCTGATTTAACTACAATAAAAGCAATAATTTATAATTGTGATGCATATTTGGTACTATTAATCGTCTTCAGTGACAATTACGTTAGTATAAAAGTGCATGCTGAATATAAGTTTTAAATTACTTTTTCATGATTTTTTCATATAGGTACACAAATCATGTCTAATACAACATTATTGGGATTGAACCAAAACAGGAAAAGATGAAAATCAACTAAAATTGTTAAAATCACTGCTTTAATTTCAATTAAATAGTCACATTGTAAAAGAAAAAAAAACATATCATATGTTTAAATATTACTGGAAAATTATGTAAAACGCAATGTGTTGAAATTGTTTTTTTATACATGTTGAAACTGAAAAATGTAAAATTTCGGTAAATTTGACGTTTTTTTACGAAATATCTCATTTTAGTTGCAATTATGAAAGAAAAATAAACATTGAGATAATGAATATCTAGCCAGTGCAATAAACTGGTTAACATAAATTTTCATATTATAAAAAAGGCGGCTCCAATGACTCTTGAACGGATTATAAATCCTGACTGATACAGAGGAAAATAAAGGTGAAAATAACCAATCAGGAAAAGATATTTATATCAAGACTGAGGGACAACAAAAGATAAAAATTAGAAATCTAGACTTTTAATCCGTTTAGGTTAACTTTTGCAATAGGTTACAAAAGTTAGCCTATTGCACTGATTAGAACTAAAGATCATACTGGAGGAAAAGTGTTTTGTAGAGGTATAAATATGAATAGACAATAAAAGGGTCCCGCAGTGGACTGATTGTTAAGACAAGGCTCCCATCAGATCACCGAAGTCAATCATCACTGGCTGCGGTCAGTGTGCGGGTGGGTGATCACTTGGATCAGTCTGCGTAGGGGCCCAGGGTGTGCGGGATTGGCCCTCGTTAAACTGTGCTACCGTAAAGTGCTCGACTTCGCGTGCAGGTCGTCGGGCTACCGAAGCGGGGGTGCCATCCCCTCTGCAGAGGATCAAAATTGTGATGGCATGTCTTCGGATCATCCTCAGAGATGTTTCCCAGACCGTCGCCAATAGCCCATTGTGCAGCTCTAGTGCGACGTAAATGAACAACAACAACAGCAATAAAAGGGCAATCTAACATCTAAAGGACTAAGGTGACACGAGAAGTAAGACTAATAAATCCATACTAGATATGCTTAATGAGATGCCCTTATTTTATTTTATATTTTATAACCGTCGTTGAACAGCCAACCCAATTTTTCGGGTTTACGACTTCTAGTGTTCATCTCCGTAGCCTTGTAATTTTGAGCCCGATCCAGAAAACAAGGGAACTCCTGCATCAAATATTGGGAGAAATTTGCCTTCGTGGAGGACTTTTTGAGGGAACTAACCCGCATTTGCGTTAAATTTAGAGGGAAACTACGAACACTTCCAATGGTTAGCCTGACGACAAGGGGACTCTAACCCATGATCCGTCTACCACTAAGGATATTTTACGTCAGCACTGTGGCCGGTGAAAGCCGGATTGCAGAATTCGTATCGACCAGTTATTACTGTGATTCGAACCAGGAATTATCTCATTGGAAAGCGAACTGTCTATCCCCTGAGCCATCACGGCATAGATGCCCTTATTTTGAACATGTCTGCAATGGTCACCGCCGCATGCAGATATTCACAGAAATGAGCTTGCATATAAACTTATAAAAGAAGGTTCAGAGGCCCTAAACCCCTACCCTCAAAAAATATTTTCAATCAAGAAAAATATGAAGAAGCAAAAGTGGTGAATCCATCTAGCTAATGAATGGGACGAGAATGAGCCCTGGTGGTTCATTGGGCTTCACAAATATCCCAGACGGCTTTTTTCTAGATTTGAGAGTAGCCATTTGATTTGACTTTATGAAATTCACAAGAATTTCCCAGTCTGCAATAAATGCTTCTTCGGTAATATTTTGAAGTTCTTACAATTGCCCCTCGATGACTTAAATATAGGTCCTCTAATGATTCTGGACTTCTTACAAGCATATAATCTCATGGAACTAGTTTAGTTGTCACTAGGCAAGGAATATATGAAGGAACAAAAATTGTGACTAAGCAACACAAATTTTGAAATCTTTGTTCAATCTTTACAAGCATATAATTTCATGGGACGAGTTTAGCTGTTACTAGGCATGGAATGTATGAAGCAACGCAAATTTTGACTAAGCAACACAAATTTTGAAATCTTTGTTTTATCTTTACAAGCATATAATTTCATGGAACGAGTTTAGCTGTGACTAGGCATGGAATATATGAAGCAACACAAATTTTGACTAAGCAACACAAATTTTGAAATCTTTGTTTAATCTTTACAAGCATATAATTTCATGGAACAAGTTTAGCTGCGCATAAAATATATGAAGCAACAAATTTTGAAATCTTTATTTAATCTTTATAAGCGTAGGATCTCATGGTAAGAGTTTAGCTGTCACTAGGCATGGAATATATGAAGCAACACAAATTTTGACTAAGCAACACAAATTTTGAAATCTTTGTTTCAATCCTTGTTTAATCTTTACAAGCATATAATCTCATGGAACGAGTTTAGTTGCCCCTAGGCATGAAATATATGAAGCAACACAGATTTTGACTAAGAAACACAAATTATAAAATCTTTGTTTAATCTTTACAAGCATATAATCTCACGGAACGAATTTAGCTGTCACTAGGCATGGAATATATGAAGCAACTCAAATTTTAAGGTATCTTGCTTGGAAGAAATTACATTAAGATATGTTTTGCTCGTTAAAGAATATGAGATTAATAGATTAACAGTTCGATTCAGTTAAAATCAGTTTTATGACACAACATTTATAGTGTGATATCACAGTCTTTATGTAGTACATCACAAGTGTAAATTAAAGGTTTAACCAGTAGTTAAAAATCATTCTTAAACTAAAAAATATAAGTTTTATATGCATTGCAGTTGCAATATTTTTTATATTTTGCAAATTAAAAAAAATCAAGTGTATAAAAATCTAAAGTGTATATAAATCCCGAAGTTTTACTAATCAAAAGCATGCTACGTACTATTTATTTTTATTATTAGAAACCACTTAAGCAGAAACGGAATATAAAGAAACTTTATATTGAAATTTTTAAACTCAGGCAATTTAATATGCCTAATCAAAGTTTAAAAACAAGTTTTTAAACGTAAAACTATTTAATGTTTTCAGTTTTCCCTAAAGACATGAACTTTCAAAGCAAGCAAAGTTTCGGATTTTAATTAATGAAACTGAAAACGGATACAATTTTCAATCTGTGAAAATTAATGAATTTTAAGTAAGAATTTAATTTTTAAGAAGTTTCAAGGTAAACAACTTTTATTAAAACAGATTTTCATTAATTTCTTTGTATTATTTGTAAAACTTTTCTTAAATAATTTCCATCAATAATTATAAAATGAAATAAACAGATATATATATTTTTTTAAATTTGTGATTTTCATTCCACATTAAGATAAAATATAAAATTCTCAGTTTATAAAAATTCTCATAATATGATATTAGCGTTATATTACACATGGGAATACGTTTTATAGAAATTTTACAATAAAACAATAATGTAATTTTTAATTTTAATTTAAATATTTTTAACTGAAACTAAGCAATCTAATTATACTTTTCTATATACTTTTCCCTATGCAATCTAATCTAATTATTCTTTTACTTTTTCTCTTTCCGTTTAAAACTTCTTTTTTTCTTTTGGAAATCTTTGTTTTAATATTTATTTTAAAAAAAACTTTAACGCATAATGTTTTTCCTTCACACATTTCTTCACTTCAAAATGCTCACGCTGTTACAATTTTCTTTTTAAAATTACAGCAATATTAAGCAGCAAATCTACCCATCCAATTAACTAGAAAATTAACGGTTAGAAACACTATTTTATTTTACGGCTTTTATATTGTTTACAGCAGATATGGTTTAAAACCGTGAATACAAAACTTTACGATCTTATTATACAACTAGCATATTACACAACTAACATGGTTTCTGAACCGTAAAAATGAAATTTAACTGGAAAAAAGAGTTATGTTGTGCAAGATTTTTCGTTAATGGAGGCTATGTTGGGTTCTGTCTAGTGAATCGTGGACTATGACTTAACTAGTTTATCTTGTGGTGCCATCTATCGTGAAAAATGTTAAATATTCGAATTTTTATATTAAGTAGATCCGTGATACTGTTTTCTGTGCGTAAGCGAGAGTTTTGTATTCCAATGTCCAGGCTCACAAATTGAAAAGTGCAAGGACTCAAGAGACACGCTATGTGTGTAAGGAACTGAAGAAATATCGGAGTGTAAAACAAGGATTTGAACCCCCTCAGCCTGTCATGGGATTAATAGTTTAGCACTTACGGCTTAAGTATTTTCCAACTGCAATGAACAATGTGGCTTCATATTTTATCCACCATAAACTTGTTATCCCGATGATGAAAAATGAGAATAGGAATTCATAATTCTTATCTAATGGCTTAGCTTCCAGCTTAGAGAAGAACTTACGTACTGACTGCGGTCCCAGCTGGAGCGGACAAAATTCTGGTTGTTTAACCGTTTGAGGGGAAAATTAATGCGAGTAAAAATGAGTTAATGGACAATTTTTCTCGCAGTTAACAGTATGAATATCATATGATTTATAGTTATGTAATGGTTCTTGTTGAATGTGGCAAAATTCCAATTAAATAAATTATTATTCAATTATTTTTTCCAAAAAAGTTTTAACTTTGTACTGAATAGTGTAATTGCCGATTTTAATAAAAAAGATTAATTTCAATCTATTTTATTACAATTAATACGAGTAGTATAGCTTATAAGAGCAAACAATTGAATTTTAATTAAAAATTGCTAATAAAATAATTTTATAAGCTGGAGAAAATATTTTTTATGAAATTGCAAACACAAAATTTATTTAAAAAGTTGTGAAAGCTGCAATAAGTATTATTTATATTATTGAGCAAAAAAAATTGTTTATCTTAAATTGTATTACTTAAGAGTTAATCTTATACATGGCAGTTTGAATAAATTTTGCAACAAACTAATTGATTGGTAAGTTTTTTTATTTAAAATTTAGGAACTAATTACGCAATTAGCTTTGAAAGCATAATTAAATATTCTGATAAGATTTCTTTTAAAATGATTATAATGCTATATTATTTGTTAAGATCAATTTTTATGCCTCTTTTGAACATAAAACTAAATATATTAAGCTATGAATTACAAAAAAAAATTATCTTTAGAATTTGTTTTAATGAGCAAAGAAAAAAAAGTTTTTGTTCTCATTGTAGCAAATAAAAAAATTTGCTTCAAGTTGGTTTAGTCTTCTCTAGAATCTAAACAAAATGTACAAAAAAAATTATAGTTAAGTTTTTTTCCTCTTTGTGTAGTAACTATAGCTAAAATTAAAAGATAATGATGTTTAAAATTACAAATTGTAATTATTGGACAACGAAAAAAAATCGTAAAAAGTATTTATATATAGTTTAATAATTTCTTCTAGTGATCATTTCTTCGTTATTTTTTTAATATTTCCAAATTCTTCAATGTTTTCTTTTTAAAGACACTAATACACTAATTGAGACTATAGTCCTTCTTTAAAATATTTGTTTTTGCATGTAAGTTTTATTGTAATGGTTCAGACATTTTTATTTATTATAATAATTTACATGAGAATGTCTTATTGCAAGACAATAAAAGCAACATTTTCGTTGTTTTACATTTCCGAAAATTAAAAAAAAAATTTGCTTCACAGGATTCTTGCCCAAGTTAATCACACTCTAATTTCATAAATCAAATAATGAAGACAACATAATTTTGGCTCAATATTCTTTCGAAAATATTTAAGTCAAAGGAATAGAAATAGAAAAATATCAAAAATTATCTTTCCCGTTTTCAAATGTTTATGCGTCTTATTCGTCTCCTTTATTTAATAACTTCAATTGACTTGGTCTTCATTTATCAATGGTAGGAAAAAATCCATTAATAACACTAAAAAATGAGTTTCATAAAATTCTCTTCCTAGTTAATCAAAATCTAATTACATAAATCAAATACTAAAAACAGCCTAATTTCGATTTAATATTTTTCTGAATTTTTTTAATTAAACGATTAAAAAAGGAAAAGAAAATGTATATAATCAGAAAGTATATATCCTGTTTTTAATCATTTAATTTTTAATTTCTCCTTTATTTAACAGTTTCAATTCTTATGCTTATACTTATGTATGAAACAAACCAAATCCATAAATTAATTTAAAAAAATGAACTGTAAATTTATTAAAAAAATATAATACACAAGAGTGCAAAAATTAGGTTAATATGTTTTTTAATGATAAAAGAGCGCAAAAGAAATCTAAACGAACAAAAATAATATCATGTCATCTACATGGAAAATGCAGTTTTTGGTAGAGGATAAGATGCTCCTAAAAATTATGCAGCATTTAAACCATTTATATTAAGCTTCAGCTCCAGATCATTGCTGGTGGTTCCGGGTGTGCATCCTAGCATCTCTCTCTATTCATCTCTCTAGCACAGGTGCATCATAGATAAAGTCACTTTCAGTGAGCAAGCTTCAATGTCGCGGAACGTAGTTGTCATCAGGAATATAGGCCATCATCGTGATGGCATCATGTCGCAGATGACCTTCTTATTATTTTTTTCTGGTGCTCTAATTACAAGCACTAATATATTTTGATATTTTTTATGATAAAAAAACATTCTTATAATTACTAAAAAATCTGTTATATTAGCAGAATTGTATTTGTATTAAAATATAAAATCCGAAAAAGTAGCTCGAATTTTTTTTTTCTCATTCATATTTAAAAATTTATCAATAGTGGATTTTGTAAACTAAAGAAATTTTGAAGATGAATTACTATTTCTCTCAGATCTAAGTAAATGCAAATGAGTGTAAATTTGTAAAATCATTGTTCGAAAAATGTTACCTTTAATGCAGAAATAGACACGAATGTCCCATGCGATATTTCATAACCTTAAATTATTAAATTAATGAATATAATATCTTTAACTTACTTTGACCAAAATAATACAAAATAATGAGGAAAAAAAGCATAAAAAATATGTAGAACACGAAATTGGTCGTGCAAGGGTCTCTTACATGTGCTTCTCCCTCACGATTTCACCCTCAGTTTGTCCCTTCTCAGATGAATGAAGCTATGCCAGTCATCATCAACTTTAGCTGCAGGTGGATGACTATTTCAAAATCCTTGAACTTATCTTTTGAAACGTTCTTTAAGCTCGTGTAATGATGCCGCGAGGGACTACCCAAAGATTCAACCTTGGTGAAGGTCTCAAAATGTCGTCTACACACTGTCTATCGGAGTTGCAATTCGCCGTCTCTTGAGTCAAAGAATTCCGAGTAATTAATTACCTTTTTTATAAAACCGTTATTGAACAGCAGACCTAATTTTTGGGTTCAAATCCGTAACTTTGTAATTTTGAGCCCAATCCAGAAGATAAAGGAACTCATGGATCGAGTATTGGGAGAAATTTGCTTTCGTGGAGGACTTTTTAATGGATCTAACCTGCATTTCCGTTACATGGAGAGGAAGACCACTAGAACCTCTCACTATTAGCCTGATGGCAAAGAGACTCTAACCCATGATCCAACTACCGCTGAGGATACTTCAAGTGAGCACTGTGATTGCTACAAGCCGGAAGCGGATTCGTGTCGAATACCCATTGCTGGGATTCGAACCCGGTCACCATATTGGAAGGCAAACGCTATATCTCCTGAACCATCAAGGCTCTAATTAATTTCCTTTGCAGAAATGTTGAGCGCACATTGCCAACGTACTTTATATCCTTCCAAAACTCGTCCCTTATGTCATGCTACATATATATGTACGCTTTATTGTGCATGACACTGACTTGCGTCCTGATTAGTCTTTTGATCAGTACTACTGGCTTGTTCCATTGATTTGCTGATTTTTCAATTTTGCATAAGTGCATCCTTCAAAAGGTGCAATAATGTATTTCCTATATTTTTACTTTTCATCCATTTTGTGGATGCTAAGTTTTGTAAGGCCTTATATGAAACATAGTTTCGTTGCATGATTGGATACAAAAATTTTGTTATTAATTATTAATTGACATTTATTTTTAAAATATTTTGAATAAAATTGTACTTTAATGATGTATTTGATTAAAAAATTATCATACAAAACAAAGAAAATTAATAATTGGTCAATAAATATTATTAAAAAAAATTACCATGTACTAGCCCAATGTTCATAAAGGGACCTCTCCTAGAACAATACGATCAATTTAAATCCATTTAAGATAGAATAACCTAAATTTCAATCAACGGTAAAATTACGAGACCTTTCTTCAAGTTTTAGCAAAGGAAATCACAATAAATGTAAAATATTATGCAATGATGCAATGTAAATGCTTCATTTTTATTAATTAATTAGAGAGAGAAACCTTTTCGTGTATAGCGTGAGATTTATTAGATTATTTAAGTTTCAATATATTTACTACTGAATAATAATTATACTTTAATATTTTAGTAGATAAATACCAATTCACGAAACGTCTTATTCATGCGGGTTATGATAATTGAATGGAATGTTTCTCATTTTAATTTCACCTGCCGTAGGATTATTTAGAATTGCAACTGATTAATTAAAATTACTATTCAACAAGATTTAGACCAAATTATGTACTGAATTAAATAAATTTAGTTGAAGACTATTTTTTTTTCTGCTTTTTCGTTATTATTGTTTTATATATCATAAACTAAATAATTTAAATTGCTGTTTGAATCATTTAGTGGTAAAAATGTTTGTTATGTACGAGAAAAATCAGATTTATCGTTTTCGTTGCATTGTTATGATAATTAGGATGATTTTTAAGATGGCTGTGATTAAAAAGATAATTTTTATATAGATATGAATAGACACTTGAGAAGAAGAGCAACTATTATTCAAATTCACTAGGGACTCTGCTCTAAAAATCTTATATAATGCTAAAAAATTCTTTTAAAATATAGGCTTGTTGGTATTGGTTTGTAATTACATTGTTTTAAGAAATCCTGACTAATTATTATCCACAGCAATTTTGCAGGACCAAATCTTCGCCAGTTTTTATCACAATTATCTAATTATTTTCTGTTAATCTATCTAATCTAGTATCTCTTTCTGTGGTTATTATAGAAAATTATTATCATAAAGCCAGTTTGTGGGAACAAGAATGATGGGCAATTTTATACAGTTTTTTTCTGAATTCTTATGCAATTATTTAGATTTATTTACATTTGATAGATTGATTTGATTATTTAGATTCATTTGATTTATTTAGATTTATTTATGTGAAAAATTACCTGCATAATTTTTTTTTCTTTTGACAAATATTTCCATGAATTTGATGCTTCACGCTCAAGAAAAATCTCCCAATCACCCTCGATATTTTCATTATTAAAATCACGCATTTTATGTAATTAATTTTCAAAAAAATAAAAAAAAACTTTTAATTTTTATATATAAAGCGGATATATGAATATATATTTTATTTATAAATACATATTACGGGAAAAGAAAAAATTCAAATCTAGAATGAAAACCATTAAATTTCGAAATTTTTGAAATGATGTACTGGCACATCTGTTTTCTTGAATATAAGAATTTGAGTCTCAGTTCTGGAAACAAATTAAAGCATGGATAAATTACCAAAATTATTTGACATATTTAAAAAAAACCGTACTGCAGCATTGTTTTTGCATATAAGGCCTTGAAGTTACTTCAGCTCTAGAAACAAATCAAAGCAGGGATTGAGATTTTCCAAGCAATTCAAAACGTATCGAATGACTGTCTCGTACAATTATTATGTACTTAAAAAAGGAGTTTTAAAAATAGCAATTTGCTTGAAGAAAATTGTAATTTTACTAAACTTAAGTATGAATGTGTAATTTACATTATTTTTATGATATTTAAAAATAAAATAATTAAAGTTCGCATACATTGCTTTTTAATCCATAACTACTTGCTAAATAAGTATTAAACTTTGAGAAACGTTATTTTAGTTAAAAAAGTTTTCATTTGTAACCAATATTTTTATTTTGTAACTAAAAGTTTTATTCAAGACTTTTACAAAAAGATTCTTCTCTAAGGAACACGCAACATTGCGTCTGTTTTAGCGAATTCTTTTTTTTCTTCCCGAAGCTGTCAGTAAGACGGTAACAGAATTAGAACGCCTGGGGAATTTCTGTTAGATTAGGAATATTCTGAGCAATCTGAAGACGGAAAAATACCGATGTACCTACTAGTGTATCCAGTTAATCCTCTACTCACGTTCTAAATCCTAACATCTTTTTTACCCACGTATTATATAACCTATGAGGAATTTTCATCCACAAAATATTATTTCTTTCGAATTCTACTTATAGATAAAGATTTAATAGCTAACAAGCGTACTTTGGTTTTGATGCAATTATCAAATTTGGGGTCGGCATGTCATTTCTGAGATGTATACAAGTTTAAAAAAATCAAAAGAAAAATAATATTTTTAAAAACCACGTTTTTGTAGTGGAGAATAATAAATAAAAAACAAAAATTTGAAAAACGGAAAAGTTAGGAGCATGAAATACATAACAGTGTGTGTGCTCATAAGAATATGTGAATCTGAATGTGGATGTGAAATATGTTTGCGTATATGCACGCGTATGTGAATGCGGATGTGGTTGTGCATGTGTATCAGTAAGAAAATGTGTATATGTACTGTTATGTATTTCATGCGTCCCACGTTTCTAGTTTTTCAAATTTTCGTTTTTTAATTATTATTCTCTTCTAGAAAAACGTGGTTTTTAAAAATATTATTTTTATTTTAATTTATTTGTACTCACTTCCAAAATCTAAATTTTTTCACTTTCTGTACACAAAACTTTTCAACTAACATGTGACACTAATTTGAAATAATCGAATCGACAACAAAAGTCAATCGCGAAAATATTAATTTTTCTTTAATTTCAATTTTATTTTACTTTGTATGTCTTTTTTCTCTTCATTTTCATGCATTGTCATCCAATTCTGAACTATGTGCCAAATTTGAAGTTTGTAGCTGGTCGGGAAGTTAGTTTAAAATCGATTACAAAATTCCACCCGAACAGACATACACGAAGGCAAGTTGATATAAACGTGATAAAAATAAACAACTGTATCTATAAATTAATGTTTATATGCATTATAAACAAGTTTGAGCCTTGATGCCTCAGGGGATAGAGCGCTTGCCATTCCAATGACTTCCAATGAGGTGAACCGGGCTCGAATCCCAGCGATAGCTGGTCGATACGAATTCCGCATGTGGCTTGCACAGACCACATTACTGACGTGAAATATCCTCAGTGGTAGACGGATCATGGGTTAGAGTACCATTGCCGCAAGGCTAACCGTGAGAGGTTTTGTGATTCCTCTCTCCACGTAACGCTAATGCTGGTTAGTTTCATCAAAAAGTCCTCCATGAAGGCAAAATTTCTCCCAATACTTGATCCAGGAGTTCAGTTGTCTTCTGGATAGGGTTCAAAATTACAAGGCTATGGAGTTGAACATTAGTGGTCATGAACCCATAAAATTGGTTCGGCTATTCAACGACGGTTATGAAATAAAATAAAATAAAAACAATCTTAAAATTATATTATCAATAATGATCTATAATCTATAAAGTTTATAATGCTTAAACATAAATTTTGAGTAAGTAGAAATATGGTGTATAAATATATATAATGTTCGAACTTCAAATGTACTGATACAAAATGTTTAAAAAGAATCCATCAAAAACATTTAAGTAAACTTAATAAAAAATTTTAAGTAATATGAACTTAGATCGAAATAATTGCTTAGGTTTTCAAGTATTATTCAAGAAGATTCTGATTATTGTTTTGACTATTTCAGAATATTATGAAATTTTGGCGCAAAAGAAAGTATTTAATCTGGGGACAAACAAAGATTTTTAAATCAAAAGAACTTCAAAAAAATTTCTTTCCTATTATAAATATTTAGCTCAATAAGTTATGATAAAAATGACTACAAATTCGATTAAAGTGTCTCACGCAAAATTATTCATAATATAAAAATCGTTTAGTTGCAAATTTTGAATTTATGATTTAATTCACTCATATTATTTATAAAATCACGGAAAAGGAATAATTTAATTACGATACATAAAACATATTAAAAAGTAATTGGTCCTAGTTTACATTTACGTTAAACGAATTCTCATAGGAGGAAGGTTTTTGGTTAATTTTCTAAGCTATATAGACTTACATCAATGCAAACTTGAAATCAAAATTTCTTTGATAGCATACGATCAAAAGAATTCAATAAAATGTTTTGATCCAACTGAAAATATTCATTTCAATAATTCTTCTATTTCATTTAAGTAACATTCATAAAACTATACGAAACATAAATTACGAAAATGCACACTGTTGCATTTGTTAATTAATTCACGATTATTATTTATTAAATCATGGATGCTGAATAAACTAATTACGATACGCAATATCAATTAAGAAGTAATTTGCCCCAATTTTCATTTACGTTAAACAAGTATGAAAAAGATAATGATAATATAAATATGAAAAAGATTTTGCAAACTACACATATCTTAAAGCAAACTTGAAATCAAAGCTTCATTGATGACATACGATCAAAAGCCTCCACAAAAAATTTTCAGTTCACTGATTTAAAAATTTTATTTAAGAAACATTTTAAAAACTATACAAAACACAAAAATTACGGAATTGCACACTGTTGCATTTATTAATTAATTCATGGATATTATTCATCAAATCTAGGATAAGGAAGAAATTATTAACGAGACATGAAATCTGTTAAAAAGTAATCTCTCTTAATTTTCATTAACGTTAAACAACTTCTTGTTTGATAAAGAATGTTGTAGATTTTTGTAATCTATACTTATATTAATGCGAACTTCAAATCAAAACTTTCTTGATGACATAAACTCTAAAGCATTTAACGAAATGTTTTGATTTAACCGAAACTATTCATTCTTATAATTTATATATTTTATTTAAATAACAGTTTTGGAATTACAAGACAAAATAAATTACGGAATTGCTCTCTCTTGTTGCATTTGTTAATTGATTCATGGATATTATTTCTGAAATCACTGATAAAAAAAGTGATAAATTACGATACATAAAATCTATTAAGAGTAATCTGTCCTAACTTTCATTAAAATTTAAGACATTTCATATGAAAAAGAATTTTGCAGATTTTGTAAACTACACTTCGATTAATGCAAACTTGAAATTAAAACTTCATTGATGACATAAAATCTCGATAGCATTTAACGAAATGTTTTGATTTAACCGAAACTATTCATTTCAATAGATTATATATTTTATTTATTTAACAGTTTTAGAATTATAAGAAAAATAAATTACAAATTACTCTCTGTTGCTGCATTTATTAATTGATTCAGCGATATTATTTATTAAATAACTGATAAGAAAAGAAATTAATTACGATACATAAAATCTATTAAAAAGATTTTTTTTATTTTCATTAATGTTAAAGAAGTTATCATATAATAAAGAATTTTGCAGATTTTTGTAAACTACACTTATATTAATGCGAACTTCAAATCAAAACTTCTTCGATGACATAAATTCTCGAAAGCATTTAAAAAAATGTTTTGATTTAACAAAAAATATTCATTTCAATAATTTATATATTTTATTTAATTAACAGTTTCAGAATTATAAGAAAAATGAAAATTACGAAATTGCACATAGTTTCGTTTATTAATTAACTCATGGATATTATTTGTTAAATCACGGATAAGGAAGAAATTAATTACGATACATAAAATCCATTAAAAAAATTATCTGTCTTAATTTCCATTAACATTAAACAAATTCTCATAATACAAGGAATTTTAAAAATTTTGTAAACTACACTTATATTAATGCAAAGCTAAAATCAAAACTTCGTTGATGACATAAAATCTGAAAGCAATCAACGAAATGTTTTGATTTAACAGAAAATATCAGTTTTGATAATTTATATATATATATATATTTTTTAATTAACAGTTTCAGAATTATAAGAAAAATTAAATTACAGAATTACACTCTGTAGCATTTATCAATTAATTCACGGATAATATTTATTA
Organism: Parasteatoda tepidariorum; assembly: GCF_043381705.1. Classification (NCBI taxonomy): domain Eukaryota; kingdom Metazoa; phylum Arthropoda; class Arachnida; order Araneae; family Theridiidae; genus Parasteatoda; species Parasteatoda tepidariorum. The sequence continues at coordinate 47,805,660 of NC_092212.1, read as the reverse complement.
AATCACGGATAAAGAAGAATCTAATAACGATACATAAAATCTATTAAAAATTATTTTGTCCTATTTTGCATATTTACGCTGTACAAATTCCCATATGAGGAAGATTTTGAAGAATTTGTAAGCTACCCTTATATCAATGCAAACTTGAAATCAAAACTGCTTTGATGACATACGATCGAAAGCCTCCAACGAAATGTCTTGATCTAACCAAAAATATTCAATCCGATGTTTGCTTTAGTTTAATGAGTTTCTTTAATATCCCGGTAAAATATCACATGAATAATGAAGACTAGCTCACTCGGCTCAAAGCAAATATATTTTTAATAATTTTCGATTTTCATTCATTGTATTCTTGGAACACGGATGGCAGGATATCGATAGAACTTTTTAAGATGAAAGTTCTTTTCAGTTATGAAGTCAAATTGAAAAGTTGAGGTCTAGTCTAATGAATTTTTCATGAAAACTATTGTCATTTTGGTTAATAATTGAAATGTTTGTTATTTTGCAAACTTAGAAAAGTTTCATTTTGACTTCTTTTGTGTTCCATAAAAAATGTGAGAGAAAGAGTAAAACCAAAACAAACTTTTAGAAATAAGAATTTATGTAAAAATGTGAAAATATCTGATTCATATTAATAGTTAAGGGTTGCTTTCGAATTTTCTTTACAAAAGAAAACATTAACAGTTAAAGCTGTTTAAACACGAAGTAAAACTTCAATTTTAAACCATTTAACACTAAAAAGTTAAATGCATCCCCCAACTGTCTGTGTGTAAATATTTTCGTCTGTAGCGTGTCTACCACTACAATTATTCTGTAGCGTGTCTACCAATTATAAAACATNTTCAAATGATTTAATTGAAACGAAAAACCTCTATCGATAAAATTACTGCGAAAGCTCGAAAAATAAAACTATTAATTCGAAATTTTTATTGCAAGTATAAGTGTAAGATTATTATAAGTGTAAGATTATTAAGTATAAGTGTAAGATTATTAAGAACAAGTATAAGATTACGATGAAAATGTATTGCACTTCTTAAACTTGCTTACACGATTCAATTCACATTAAAACATGGTTTAATTTAACTCCATAAAATTATTGCAGTAAGTTTGAATCGAATTTTGATCTGCCAGCGTAATTTAAATGTCGAGATTACAATTAAAATTTAGCATTACTTGGCAGCACGATATCTGATTCAAGTTACTCGAAAACATAGTTTAATTTCAGGTCAAAATTAGGTTGTAGAATATATTCTGTGAACTATAGTTGCAATACTAATAATTATTGTTGAATCCGTTTTCCTGGGAATGCTGTGAGAAATTTTATCCGTTTGGAACATTTCCTATCAAATATTTGGCGAAAAAAATAATGCTTAAGTAAACTAATATATAAATAATTTGAGACATTAAAAACTGTGCACTTTAAAAACTGTGGTGTAATATATCTCCAAATATGATGTTGAACTACTCAAAATACTATGTAAAGGAACAATTTATTTTGAGTTAACACCAAATAGAGCATTTATATACGCTATATACTGTTAAAAAGGAAGCAATTTAAATCTAAGCATCCAAAATTGAATAATCCTACACCAAACTCTCACGCTTTTTTCTCCATACGAGAATTATTTTCACTTCGGAAAACTACAATGTTAGCACGTTTTGAGTATGGAAAATGCAAGTAATGATAAGTGGAATAACGTGAGTATATTTTTTCTATGGAAAGAACACTCCTCACCCCAAAAAAATACCGCTGCAATGGAAACAAAAAATAGCACAGTTCAAAAGGAAAGCGTTTGCCTTTTTTTTGGTATACTATAATAAATGGCTTTTATGCCATGCTCAAAGCTATCATAGAAAAATTGCAAAATTTTACTACATTTACGAAATTTTATCAACATATTTTGCGTGGCCGGGATAGCCTGTTCGGTAGGGTGCTGGGCCCATGTCGGAGAGATCGTGGGTTCAATACCTCTGGGAGTACTGGATTGGAGATCTATCAGTCAGGTCAAAACTACGATCTGCATAACGGCGGTCAAAATTACGGGTAGAATTGATCAGGTCAAAATTACGACGTATGGTGTGGCAGAAGTCGAATTCTTGGTCATAGATGGCGCCACTGTAAAACAAGAGCAATCACCCCCCCCCCACCCTTCTGCCTAAACATGCATACGTCAACAACAACAACAATATATTTTGTTAATGTTATCAAAACCATCACTAAATAGCTTCGATAAAAAAAAAATTGTGTTTACAATAGAGCCAGAACCACGGTAAATTTTACTATATTCTGGCAATTTCAACAATACTTTTTCGCTATTTACAAAATCATTATTTCATTTAAACATTGTGCAATGTTTTATTTATTTAGCAATAACAAATAAACTATTATAAATAAGCTTATAGCTATAGACTATTTTTATAAATAAACTTATTAAAACGATTTAAATCCTTATCATTGCTCTAGATAAAAAAATAAATAAAACTATTATTTATCTATTTTTTTAATTCCTTATTTATTAAAATATATACACAATCCATACTTTTTTAGCACTAAAAATATATATTAAGTTTATAAAGCAAAAAAAAATGGGGAATAGAATGTCTGAGGAAGAAAAAAATGTTATTCACCTGTCATTTTCCCAACGAGACAAACTTGACATTCTTTTTGATTCATACTTCCAAAGCTGATTGCCTTTCAAAGAAAAACAAATAAAGCATTGAAGGCATTTGTTTTGTTTTCTTTACTTATTTTTTTATTTTATTTCATATCTCGCATTGCATTCAAATGTCCAAATGTTCCCCCCTCTTTTAGTTTGTCAACCCTGTCTTATCAGAAACTATTCAGTTATGAAATTAAATTCCTCGTCTTTGTTTCACTGGAACTTCTTTTTAATACTTTAATATTATTCTATTCGTAAGCAAAAGATTATCTATCCATTAGACCTAATCTCACAAAATCTGCTTCAGATTCGTGGAGTATTGAAGAAATAAGTATGTTTTTGTTTGGATATAAAACGCTTGAAACAAATAAAGGAAATACCCTTAAGGTTATACAAATATATTTAGTGTATTTGTATTTTTCCCCATAAAAGCATTTTATCTAGAGAATGGGAAAGTATGAAAAGATTAAAGTATATAAAATAGTTAAAGTATAAACTTATTTTGTACTTTTTAATGATAAAGTTATAAGCATAACATATTTTAGCATGATAGCAGATTTAAAGCCTATAGTAAGCAGAATGGAAAATATTGTATTAATTCCTGAATTTTTATGAGCTTTATGAAAATAAAATAAATTTTCATTGATGAATCGCTATTAATAAGTGCAAAAAAGATTTAAATGAAAATATTAGAGTTTCAAAAAGTCTATAAATTTAAATTCTGCAAAATTTGTAACGAAATATCTTTAGGTAATTATCAATTAATTTTATTTAGTACGGCTTTATGCTATCAAACATGGACTCTTTAACCTTTTGGACCCGTTAGGAACCCCATCTACTCATTAACTTTTAGACCTGTCCCCCGACTTGCTAATCTTTAAAACCTGACCCTTGACTCATTAAATCTTCAGATCTGGTCTTTAATTCATTATACTTTTAAACCTTTTACACTTTAATCTTAATCTGTAAAAAGTAATGTGTTTATCACCAAGAAACAAAAACGATTGACAGTTTCTGAGTTATCAAATTCCAAAAAGGTCATTTATTTAAAATTTTATTTCCCGAGAACTGCACGACCGATTTTGTTCAAATTATGCATTTTGTCGTTTTTTAATGTATGTTCTTTAAAATATGTAAGAATTGTATACCTTAGAATTCAAAACTTTTCGGTCAATAATAAATGTATTATAAATATATATATATANATATTATTCTATTCGTAAGCAAAAGATTATCTATCCATTAGACCTAATCTCACAAAATCTGCTTTGGATTTATATTCGTAGAGTATTGAAGAAATAAGTATGTTTTTGTTTGGATATAAAACACTTGAAACAAATAAAGGAAATACTCTTAAGGTTATCTAAATATATTTAGTGTATTAGTATTTTTCAACATAAAAGCTTTTATCCAGAGAATGGGAAAGTATAAAAAGATTAAAGCATATAAAATAGTAAAATATGAACTTATTTTGTACTTTTTAATGGTAAAATTATAAGCATAACATATTTTAGCATGATAGCATATTTAAAGCCTATAATAAGCATAATCGAAAATATTGTATTAATTCCTGAATTTTTATGAGCTTTATGAAAACAAAATAAATTTGCATAGATGAATCGCTATTAATGAGGGCAAAAAAGATTTAAATGAAAATACTAGAGTTTCAAAGTATAAAAAGATTAAAGTATATAAAATAGTAAAAGTATGAACTTATTTTGTACTTTTTAATGGTGAAGTAATAATCATAACATATTTCAGCATGATAACAGATTTAATGCCTATAATAATCAGAATCGAAAATATTGCATTAACTCTTGAATTTTTATGAGCTTTATGAAAGCAAAATAAATTTGCATGGATTAATCACTATTAATAAGTGCAAAAAAGATTTAAATGAAAATACTAGAGTTTCAAAGTATAAAAAGATTAAAGTATATAAAAAAGTAAAAGTATGAACTTATTTTGTACTTTTTAATGGTAAAGTTATAAGCATAACATATTTTAGCATAATAGCAGATTTAAGGCCTATAATAATCAGAATCGAAAATATTGTATTGATTCCTGAATTTTTATGAGCTTTATGAAAACAAAAAAAATTTGCATAGATGAATCACTATTAATAAGGACAAAAAAAGATTTAAGTGAAAATACTAGAGTTTCAAAAATTCTATGCATTTAAATTCCACAAAATTTATAACGAAGTATTATTAGATAATTATCAATTAATCTTATTTAGTATTACTTAAATAGAACTGAAAATTAATAAAACAGACTGCTTCATGCTATCAAACATGGACTCTTCAACCTTTTGGACCCGTTAGGAAGCCCATCCACTCATTAACCTTTAGACCTGCCCCCCGACTTGTTAATCTTTAATACCTGACCCTTGACTCATTAAGTCTTCAAATCTGGTCCTTAATTCATTATCCCTTTAAACCTTTTACAACTTAATCTTAGTCAGTAAATCGTAATGTGTGTTTCCTTTAGAAACAAAAACGATTGACAGTTTCTGAGTAATCACATTCTAAAAGGGTACTTTATTTAAAATTTGATTTCCCGAGATCTATACGACCGATTTTGTTCAAATTATCTATTTTGTAGTTTAAAAAATATGTTCCTCAAAATATGTAAGAATCGTATACCTTAGAATTCAAAACTTATTGGACATTATTAAGTGAAATATAAAATAATATAGATATATAAAACAATTATTAAAAAAACATTCTGAATGGAATATTTTTTTTATAAACGTATTTTATAGTAGCTTGGAAAAATTCGATTGTCAGAACTTTGAGATACCCGCGTACTCTGAGGATCGGAAATTCGAATCCATCGAAACGGAGATATGTTTAATAGAGAAACTACTTTTTGTGTATTTTGTAAGTTAAAATATTGTTTTCACTAATTAATTAGCATGTCTGATGACAAGCCACCAAGAATAACTCATTACGCCAAAATTTGATCACTTGATCAAAAGTTATTCCGGGTGTTCTCTATTTTACTTTATACACTGTGTATTAATTATTATATACTGTTTATGCGATATAAATTTTCACAGCTAAGCTTTTAAAAGAAATAAATTTAAGGTGAATGTCTAAATTAATTATGCTTTAACTACAATAAATAAATACACGACAGAACTGGAGGAGTACTTTTATCGAATCAAAATTGCTGTTTCAGAGTAGCCACCAAACTCTCCAGATCTTTATCCGATAGAAAATCAATACATTGAGAAATATATGGTCAAAACTAGCAGTATATGGTAGATTTTACCGTGTTTCTATTTCTGTGGGAACACCGGAGTTTGCTTCGGTAATTTTTACCGAAGCAAAAATTTGGTAAACCGGAACGGAAAAATTAGCAAACGAATGGTTGGTTTAAATATCGTATACTTTGGCTTTTATTACCAGAATTATGTCTTTGCTTTTACCAGAAATTTCATTACAATAGCTTAAGGTAATTTTACCAGAATTGTTTTTTTGTGTGTAGGCAAAAATGAATTATAGATTAAAAATTGCTTCGTTCATTTATCTATTCAAATAGGGTGGAGAGATCGCAAAATTGTTAAAAACTGAAAAAGTCTTGTTTAATATATACAAGGGCAAGTGTATATTCAGCTTTAATTGGTACTATACTTTAATTGGATCGGGTATTATACTACAATTTTTAAAAAAATCATTGTTAATCCATATAAACTGTTTGTTTCAAAATTGTGTATTTGGTTCAGATTTATATGCTTGATACTGTATTATTTTTTTAATGATTTTACCCTTATAAGGGCAAGAAAAATAACGTTCTATATAAAAATGAAAATGGTGATTTTTTTTTTTTAAATAAAGCTTAGAATTCCTATTCGATCGGAATATCTTTGAAACTGATTATTGTTAACGTTACAACGAACTAAAACACTTTCTAAAGTAAATGTTTTCACACCTAAAATATTTTTCTTTCTTAATGTACTCAGACATTTTTATTATAACGAAGGCTATAGAATAAAGTGGAATTCAATCAAATAAAATTTCTATTTTATCTGAGACGTTGTTTAGAACAGTGAATATTCTAAAACGAACAAAAGATTCTACTGTCACTCCCAAATGAACTTTCTTAGCTATCGTTCGTCGAAAGAAAACCAAATTAAAGATTAAGAACTAGGAGGAAAAAAAAGAAATTTCTATTTCTTTCGACAGCTTACCTTTATCTGTTTTTTTTTCTAACCCACCTTACGTTTTAAAATTCTAGTACTTTCAAATTTGATTGGTCGGTAACCATGTAACCTCGAAGCAGTGAGCTGTCGACTGTGAAATTAAATCCCATTGGGTGGTATTTTCCATTTTGCTCTCAAATCCTTTTTATTCAAACTTTTAAATATAATATCAAAAGACCATTAGATTTCATCTTTTATAAACTGTTTTGATATAATATTCTTTTTCTAAAGTGCATTCGCAATTTTTTTTACATTGGCAAAACTACAAATATAGGGGAGAGGAAAGGGGTACCTTTGCACAGTTTTCCTTTAAAAAAATCCATTTTTTTCGTGTTATAACTTTCATACGTTGAGCACGTTGATAAGGATTATGCATTCCTAGATAGCATAAAAGCTTACGGCAAACGTTGTATTTCTATTTTCATTTGATCTGCATAAAAAAAATTGACTAAATATTCCGTTTTCAAACTTAGTAGAAATATTTGTATGCAATGCTGAAACTACAATGAAGGCATGCAAAAAATTTTAAGAAAAATCACTATTTCTAGCTTTTACTGTAACCCTTGATTTTGCCTTTTTTTCATTACAGCTTTGTTCAGACTCTCAAATGCAACATTTTGTTTGGGTAGTAAACGAAATGTTCAGGCTAACCTTCATTTTTAAAGCGTTGAAGAAAGCATATGAAAGCCTATTCAAATAAACCTCGATGGTCATAAAGTCTAAAATAAACCTTGAAAAGGTGAATTTGTCTTCAGTTTGAGACCCAATTTCTATTCTTGATTTGAAAATGACGATCCCTCTCCTCGACTTCAGCAGGCTTTTCAAGCCTTGCTTTGTAAAGGCAAATTCAATCTTGATATAAAACAGTTGCTTGTGCAAGCTAAATGCCAGCGTTATAGCGTGTAAGCTAACATAGATGAATTTAACATTTTTAAAAGTTTGTATAATGTATTTGCTAATCATATATAAACCTTGTTTGGCTTTGTGTTAAAGATTATTGTTGACATTAAAATCAATCTTATACTGTTATCTGGGATTTATTTCACTTGAAAAAAATTAAAATTTTCGGAATAAATTAAAGAAAAATATAAAGCTTAAAAAAAAACTTTTTTTCAAAGGTACTTTATGATGGAGTTATAATCTGTGAATATTATGAAAATAATTCAAGTTACACAGTTTACTTATAATAACAAAATATTTTATACTATATTATTTAACTTTTATAATATGTTAAAATAATTTTAAGTAATCGTTTCATTGTGATTTTAAAATTTTTAATATATTCTTCTTAATAAGAATGTTCGGTTACTGTCAAATGCAAAATATTTAACGAATCTTCTTATAATGCTTTTAGTCGTGACAGAAATATTTCCATTTGGCCTGTACTGGCGAGTTAAATTTATCTAATTTATTCAGAAAATGAAGGGTTTTAAACGACCAAGTAGAGAAATGATCTCTTAAAATAATTCGCAAACAAGTGTTAGTCATGAGAATTCGAATATCAAGAACAGATTGTGGTGTGATATTCTAAATCTCTTCGAATAATTAATTATACTTTCTAAATTTCTGAATTTTTAGAACTACAGAAATTAGGAAGATATTGTTGAATTCTAAACGTTGCATTTGAGTATTTAAAGAATGTTACACTTTTCATTATTTGCCTTAATTATATTTTATAAAAATGTCGGAAAATAAAATATTTATTATTTAAAATGATTTATTATTAGTTTCAATAATTTTTATTATAATTTTCAGAATTCGTTAAACATTAAGAAAACATTAAATTCTTCTTAAAAGAGTGGAACTTCCAAAAGGATCAAAGGAATAAGGCAGAAAACACACGGATAAAGAAAAATTGTTAATTACAGTTCTTAATGGTAACGGCATTTTTGATCAAAATAAAACTTAATTCTTATTAATAAATCTGTAATATACGATATTTAAACCATCTATTTCATAATTTTTCCGCTTCTTAACTGTTTACTGGAAATTCAAAATCACACTTCTTTTTACCACACATTAAGTAAAAAATGCAAAATGTAAAATAATTAAACAGAATCAATGGTTTTTATGCCATGGTCTCATGTATCATCATAAAGTTACCAATTTCTTTTGCACATTTATCAAATTTTATCACATATTAAAAAACCATATTTTATTGTTAATTGTACCAAAATCATTGCCAAAGCTCTTCGGTAAAAATTATCGAGCTTTTTTGTGTTCTGGAGCTAGAAACACGGTAAATTTCACCATATACTGGTAATTTTGACCATAATTTTTTGTCGGCGCAAAAAGAACACATTTTTTTTTATTTTGCATCTATTTTGGCTCAATTAAACCAATTACTTGTTACAGTACCTCAACAGCTATCTCTCCCATTTAATTTTTTAATTTATGCCCTTTAAACTTTATTTTAGTGTGATTAATTTGTCCTCTAAATAACTTATAAATCACTGAAGCACTATAAATATATGATACAAAAGCTGATTTAAGATCTAATAAAAATAAAAAGTTCTAAAAATAATAAATAAAATAAAAAACATTAGTTTAAAACTATTTTAATATGGAAACTTCTGCTTAAAAATTTTTATTGCAAGAGATCAAAAGTTTTGTAATAGTAAAGAGAAATACCCGCATTTAGGAATGAAGAATTAAGAATGAGAAATTAGGAAATTTTAAGTTTTATTGAAGTGCTACCATATAGTAGCCTATTATGCTACTATACAGTAAAGAGCATTCCTATTCAAGAATGTAACCGGAAACTTCAAGCGAAAGCAGCTTTAATGATCATGATCAATGTAAAATGGCAAAAATATAAAATAATTTTTTTTTCTAAAGAAACGGTATATATTTTATTGCACATTCCTCTCGTATTCTGTATATGTTAGAATATCATTAAGAGCCTAAATAACGAGAATTTTAAGAAAGTTTATGGGGTTTTTTTCTCCTCATAGGTACAATCACTAAATCATAAATATTGGAAAAAACTTTTAGGTTTTTTTCAAATATCTATACAATTATGAATATTTAAAATATCTTTAGGTTTTACATTTATATCTATTATTGTCCAGCTTGGTTAATAGAATTAATAAACCATGTTATTAGTTTAAGAAATTCGCAATACAAAAAATATTCATCACATTTTGGGGTTGCTACATTGCTTTGAGGAAAAAAAGTAGGATCAAAACTACCAAAATATGCTAAAATTTACAGTGTTTCTGACTATATGGGAACATAAAAAAGCTCGGTAATTTTTACCGAAGCGAAGAACTTATGGTTTATGTAAAATTTATAATAAAATATAGTTTTATAATATGTAATAAATTTTGTTAAATGTGGTACAATTTGATAATTTTGTGATTATACCATATAGTATGGTATAAAAATAATTAATTCAACTAAATTTGATTTTCAGTTTAGTAATTTGCACTAAATGTGTAATAATAAGAGTAAGAATTTTGAAACCAGAATTTCTGGAAAAGGGTAAGCATATGAACTGAAAAAATTGCTAGCTGAATGTTTTAAATACCAGATAATTTGGTCTTATTAACCGGAATTATGTTGCTGTTTTTTCACTGGAATTATGTGTGGTAATTTTATCAGAGTTTTTTTCCGTGTGATATCTGCTGTCTTTTGTTGATTTTTCCTTTCAATTTTAAAATACCATAAAAATAATTACTTTGTCTATTGATGAATGAAAATTATTATTATTCCACATAAGCTCAGCAGTTTCAAAAGTGCACTCCATATTAGAAATATAAAATATCATATCCAAGCAATGAAAAATTCTCTCCAAATAAGCTCAAACATATTACGATTTTTTTTATACACGGACTATCGTACATAAGCAATAAGGATTTAAATATATTTCTTTTAAAACGCATCTTTTTTATTTATTCATAATTGCAATAGTTTCAAGTAGATGTATTAAGTTCCAAAAAAGATATTTGTGAATGTCAGTTTTTTTTTAAACTTAACATGATATTATGTGTCATCCTGAATTGAAAGATATTTCAATGTAAAACCATATAAAGGTTGATTTTCAATTTCACAATTATCTGGTACGGCTGCCGATATTGTAGTTTAACCTTAAAATGATATTTTGATTGTGTACAGTAACTAATTATCCTTTACTTTTAATTCCAATTGACGCAATTTTTATTTTATTTAAAAATTCAATTCAATATATATGAGAAATAACAGATTAAACATTATTATTGCAAGTGCTGAGAATGTGGTTAAACTTTAAAAAATGATGTTTTACAGAGGTATTTCAACTATGCAATCTTTATTTTAAATTAACAGTGGCGTAATTTTTGTTCTTCCAAAATTAAATTTAATATGCATTAGAAATAATATTTTAAATATTATTATAAAGGGCCGATACTATGGTTTAATCAATTCAACATATATGAGAAATAACAGATTAAACATTATTATTGCAAGTGCTGAGAATGTGGTTAAACTTTAAAAAATGATGCTTTACAGAGGTATTTCAACTATGCAATCTTTATTTTAAATTAACAGTGGCGTAAGTTTTATTCTTTCAAAATTAAATTTAGTATTTATGAGAAATAATATTTTAAATATTATTATTAAGGGCCGATACTATGGTTTAATCTTAAAATGATGTTTCAACGAGTGTACCTCAACTATTTAACCTTTATTTTAAATTCCCAGTGACGCAATTTTTATTTTTTTGTAAAGTGAAATACAAAGTCTATGAAAAATAGGAGATTAAACATCATTATTAAGTGCTGATTTTATAGTTTAACCTTTAGGTGATGTTTTGGGTTGTGTGCGTCAACTAATTTTCCCTCCGTGACACACTAAGGGAAAAGAAGTGTGTCACTTTTATTTCTTTGAAAACTTAATATAATTTACATATGAAACAACTAAATGACATTATTTAAGAAAAATATTACATCTTATAAATTTTATATAAGACAATGTCAGTCCGGGCTCATTATATAAAAAAAAAGATATGGTAAAGAGAGAAAGGCTTAAACGCAAAACCCTTTTTCTTGTTATTAACAGTGATTACACGGACGACAAGCATTAAATTTGGCGAGGAAGTCTGCAATTTCAGAGGTAATGGTTTGCTGGTAGTTCTACTTAATGAAGTAACCCCACACGTAAGATTCTGAAGAGGCATTTCGAAGACGTGATTATGCTCTTCAAAATGCCCGATTCTAGGCATTTTTCCAGAAAATTATTCCAAAAATGCTTAGTCTTATATTTTGTCACTGAAGGGCTTTTTCGAAGAATTTGATCGTGTAATAAGGATTGGATGGAATTATTGGTTTCCTATTACTTTGAGTTGATACATAATTTTAAATATTTGATCGTCCTTTCAGAGTGTATTAAATGAATGAGATAAAATAGTGTATTTTTCTTTAGTGAAAAGTTTGTATCGTTTAATAATGCATCAGTGAATGAATCTTTTAAAAATTGTTTTAAAGAAACTTTTTATACTATAGGGTCTTGTTTTTTTTTGGAGTTAGTAGTGCAGTGCACTACTATTTTTTCAAAACTAATTAGAACACTACACTAAAATCTTCAACTTTCTTTTTTAAAAAAATAGTACACTACATTACAAACTACAAGAAAAGTAGCGACTACAGTAGTTTCATTACTTGAAGTCCACTCTTCAAACTTCCTTCGAGTAAGTAGCTTTAATTATGTTTCCGCCTACTTGAAAAAAGGATGTTCATAATGTAATTAAAAAATGATATTCTAAACATATCAAAAAAATTATAAGTTAACAAATAATAGAACCTTGGAAAAAATATTAAGTTAAAATATTTTTAAAAGGTTAGTTGAATCTTCCATATTTTCCCTGCTCTTAAAACTTGTTTATTTTTTGAAAAAAAAAATGAAAACAATGCATGTATTGGAAATAATGATCAGTGTTGTACTTTTTGATCACGCTTAATCACTTCTTATGGGATCTACACAATAAATCAATATTGATGGGATCAATCTTATTTTGGAATTAATCAATATAGGCTTAGCTGCGTATAAGTACAAAGAAAGGTTCCGCGCACCAAATAGCCCCAAGATCCGGAAAATGGTTCTAAAGTTTCAACTTTAGGTCTTGGGAAACTATAAATAGCTATCTAACGTTGCTATGGAAACTACTGAAAGTCCATGAAATTAAACAACTTTTACTGCGTTAGTTTTGAAATTTTGGTAAACATGTTTACTTCATTTCCAAATAAAATTCTTTAAATGTAATTGCTTTGTTTGAAAGTTTCCGAAATAAAAAATTTAATCTTTTATAAATTTAAAACCGTTTTTGCAAAATTGTATTCTTTTCTTTACTCAATGACTTTTGTAGATATGAAATATATTTATATTCGTAAACCGCATGTATATTTTTATAAATTAAAATATTGTTGAATTCAATAAATAAAATAAATTATTTTTTGTATTCTAATTTCTCATAAGTTTTTCTAAATAGTTTATTTTTTAAAGAAAGATTAATTGTGATTGCATTAAATATTTTTGTGTTTTAAAGAAAAATTAAAATTATCAGTAACATGTTTTTATGATTAGAATTTAATCAGCTTTAATATTATAAACTGTATTTAATTTTATATGTTGTATTGAATAATATATACAATTCTCGTTTAAATACCATTATTTTTTTCTTATTATAACGGAATGATATTAGAAGTAACTGTAAACATCGTTAATTTTCTGATCAAGTTTTTTTATTAATAGATATTTTTTGTGTAATAAATAAAAACATGAAAGTGTTATTATTTATTAGTTTCATATTATCATATAATAGTCTTTTTAGATGTATTTAATTTATCAATCGATTTTTGAAATTAAAATTATTTAAAATTTAATCAATTATTGTAGTAAATTTAACAATAACCATCAAATTAGTTTACGCTTGTGAACACTAGTTTTTGTTTAGTTAATAAAATTTCATTTAAACCAAAATTAAAATATCATTATACTTTTAATAAATTTTTAAAACATATGTAGATTTAATCTCAACATCACAACCAAATATGCTCTAGCTATGCAACTTTTTAAAACTTATTAACTTCTTTGAGTGTGACAGAAAAAGTAGACAAAGAAAAAACTTAGATTTTAAATATTGGACATTTTAATCCCAATTAATCTGGAAATATATATATATATATATATATATATATATTCAACAATATAAATAAATAC